>NW_026534347.1:7214974-7342282 GCF_026225885.1 Hylaeus anthracinus
TTTATTATATTAGCTTGCTCGTAAATGCACAAAATCCGCAGTTTAGTGACAATCAACAACGAAGATTATACAGTTGATTGAGAATTATTATACAATAATATATTTGGAGATAAACGATCAGTTACCAAACAGAAGTTATTTATGAATCAACTCGATATATAAATATTAATCTGTGCGTTATCAGGTCAGTGCCATCACCCTCGACTGTCTTCAATTTCGTTCTCGTTACTTCCCCCTCCCTCGATGTCTCCTTTCAAACGAAAACTCAGCTCGTCAAGCAACGTTTCTTCCTTCGCCCCCAGACTCTCTAATTGGTCGTTTAATTACGGTAATCAAAGCGTAACGCGCGCGATTCGTCACGTTTTCCCGAGCAAATACCGTGCTCGAAGAAGTCTGGCGACGATTTCCATAAGCGTTGGCTATCCACCAGTCAAGCGCGCGCAACGATCGATGGCTCTAGGGCCCGTTCTGCATTTTTACATTTTCATTCGCCCCGGCCTCGCGGAATTCGCATCCGTTTCAAACGGCGTCCCTCGACGAAGGGAATTTCGAATTCCACGGGAAAGCCCAACCCCCCTTCCCCCCTCTCTACCCTCCCCCCTCCCCACCCCTCCCTCGACTCGTCGCGAACTCGATCCCGTGATCGAGAAAGTAACTTTGACTTCGACGATGCAAACGACGACCGGATAATTGGACGAAATTGATCGGCCCCTGCCTCTTGCGTCTGAATCAATTCGCTCGATGGACCTTCTTTCCGTCCGCCACGGGAGAAAGCTTTCGGAAAATATTGAAATATTGAGAAATATTGACGGTACGCTGAAAACGTGACGAATTTCAGAAATTGGGGATGTTTAACGTTCCGTGAACGGAAGAGACTTTTGGGTAGGAGGATACAGAGAGGGTAGAATATATTAGTTATATTTTTTACCTTTATTTTTGTACTCTTTGTAGTTGCGAGAAAATTTCTTCATCGAAGAAAGGTATTTATCTAAATACCTTTATAAATAAAGATAAAATATACATGATATATGAAATAGAAAAATTTAATATCCATAATCTAATAATAATGAATCTGATTTATAAAATAGATAAAATAATATTTGTCTAATGCCAGTCTGATTCAATCTACAAAAATCAAACCAACGTACATATTTTTGCTCAAAATTATGGCAAAAACAACATCATCTTGAACTTTTACTTCAAAAATTCGAAAGTTTCGTTGCGTAATTAATCCATTTATTTAACGCCGTTACGTCTTTCGAATCCCTGACAGCGGTAAGAGTAAGAATATATCTCTGATCTCGCCCACGCCTCGTCCCTCTTCGTTTGTACCTTTTCACCGAACAAGGGGCTTTATAAGTCCCATCCTTCCTCCGGAGCAACCTGGTGTTGCGATATTTTCCCGTAACGAAACGTGCAGACGGTAGCACCGTGAGACGCAACCGTGAGCAAGGGCGGTACCTAGGAGGGGATAGACGTAGAGACGAAACAAGATGAAAATCACGAGCCAGAAGAAGAGAAGCAGGGGGATGCAACCGGCGGAAGACCGAGAAAGAGACGTGTCAAAAGAGGGACGCTTAATTTCCTGTCGCGCGCGCTTTATTTCATTAAAAAGTCGTCAATAACATTACGTTAATTACGGTCGTGTATGTGTGTGCGCGCGGGGTACAGGTGTGTGGGCTCGAGTGCTCTATGCTGGCTGCTCGCTGATTTAGGGTGCTGCTGTCGTGGTGGTGTTTCAAAAATAAAATAAATTTAGAAGGGTAGATGCTGTTTGGTTCATTTGTAAAGAAAACGAAATCGTTATGAAATATATAATATTATTCAGACATTTTCCCTATACGTTATTTCTAATTTTCTAACGAATATATACTAGAATACTGATATAAAACTGATAGATATATGTATAAATGTGATATACATAAACGACTATAAAACCGATTCTGGTATTCACTAGAAATATAAACAAGTACCTTTCATTCCTCACTCGAAATTTTCATCTAAATAAGAGTTTTCCATGAAGGTATACAAGTGATATAAACGACTATAAACCCGATTCTGGTATTCGATAAAAATATAAACAAGTACCTTTTATTCCTCACTCGAAATTTTCATCTAAATAAGAGTTCTCCACATTTCTTATCCTCCTTTACACGCGAACGACCCCAATAAATATTGCTAGCCAGCGCAGTGTTTTCAGTTACAATACCCGATAAAGGAGTCCCGCCAGCTCTTTTATTGCAATCATTAATTTCAAAATCGATACAGATAAAAACGAATTCAACCCACCGACCAATCGATGTACCCCCCGCGAAATGTACTTTAAAGTAACCGTCGTACATCGGTGTTTATCGTTTCCTGAGAAATGAATTTTTCTTGACTTATTACGTCTACTCTCACCCTCTCTCGAGTCGCCATCTTCCACGAAATGAATTTCAGCCATAAGAGTCTCGGATAATCCGTAATAGGAGCAATCTGCCCCTCGTTAATCCACTTCAATTCAGGAGTAATCCCCTGAGACTTAATTGCAAAACCTCGATCATAAAATTCGTTTTAATAATAGATACTGCGGTTTCATTTTAATAGTTTCCATTACGTAATCGCAGTTAATCATAGTTTATTCCCATAATATCGTAAGCTATAATAATTTGCAAGAAATGCGACCTCGGATTGAATCCTGGAACTTGATAAAGAATTTTCCTATTCTTGGATATATAGAGAATGTTGGTGAATTTTTTAAGTTGTTTACAAATAAGTGAAGCTAAGGATTATCATTCTTAATAAAATTATAAATGGATAACAATAGGGCACAAGTTATAAATGGATGGCAATCAAATCAGGATTGGCTACACAAAATTATTTATGTATAAATATATACAAACCTGAACTAATTATGGATCATCTCATCCTTCATTGTGGCAGGTTCTCTCAGTAGACAGATTATATATTTAGGGCTAGATTTGATTTTAATTGTGGCTAGGAACTAATAACAGTATTTTGGATGCAAACCTGTTCTTACGTGTATCTGTTTCATTCATTTTTATATTCTGTGCCTTTGCACTTAACGAAGCCATTAAATAAACATACCTCAACATTGATTCCTCTATTAATATCACGTTCTGAGCCTTGTAATGAATGATACAATTCTACAGGTTGACCCAAGATTAACTGTTGGAACTAAATCGTTCCTCCCACTCGTCTCAATTACCATATTACAGAACTCCTGATTGATGCAACCGCAATTGTCCGTCAATTACACGATGAACTATTAATTAAGTTTCATAAAGAGTTAATAGTACAGTCTCATTCTCATTAATTTGAAAACTCCAATCTGTTTATACAATCAAACCTGAATATCTTTGAAAGTGCCCCTCGTGTATAGGAATAGAAATCTTTCATAACTAAAAAAACACAATCCTAAATCCCCAAACTAGAAGACCCGTCATTTTCTCTCGAGAAATCTTTTCCCATCACGAACAACCCCTATTCTTCCAAAGGTAACAACTGTACGTTCAATTGCCAACATACTCACCCCATCGACTCCGTCTTTTTACCCTGCAAGAGACTTAACCTGACCTAACCAAGAGCCCTCGACCTGGCGAAAATCCTCCGGGTACCCCATAATCGCAAAAAAAGTGGAGAATTAGGCGACTTTGGCGTTCTCGAGGACGGTTCCCCGGTTCGTTGAAAAGGGAGGCCCTCGAAAAGGTGAGAATATCCGTGTACAGGTCACTAGTTATCGATTCGTGTATCGCGCTCGTCCAGAACACGATGTCCCAATTTCCCGTCACAAAGAGAGGATGCACATGTTAGAAGGCACCGGCTTCGTGTTCGCCGATTGAACCGGCATAGAGGACCCAGACGCGAAATATCGGCGCAACAGATGACGGTTCCCTCTTTAGAAGAATAATACGTCCCGTTTTGGACATCGCGTTGGCCCGATCTCTTTGATCCTACCCCCGTGGAGGAGGCACCTGGTACGGAAAGTCTGTCATTCGTAATAATAACTCGGGCTTCGCCGAGATGCCTCTTCGGGGGTCCTGGCTTATCTCCGGTCGCATCTTATTGCGCGATTCAGTACATTGTCTCGCGAGTCCTCCCCTTCCTGGCTCGCTTCTATCCTCCGAGCGTGTATCTGGCCCCCTCTGTCGCAGGTCTATCCGCTTTCTCCGTCCCAGAGAATATTTGCCAGGTATGTGTAACTTCATCCAGTCGTTCAAAGCGAGGGACGAGCTTTGAGAGAGCTCTTTTGCATTTCGCGAAGTTAAACGTCCGTTTGCCGATCACTTAACCACGTCACTCCACGGAGACACTGCGAGCACATCTCATTTATCCTGAATACCTCATCAAAGGAACTGTTATTGTTTGATTCCTGAAGGCTTCCGGCCGGAAGACCGAGAAATTGCTACCTTTGGGAACCGTTTAAGGGGGTATGATGCCACGATGGCCAAGAGGGAGACGTTTCGAGAAATTGTAAAGATAGTTGTTCGAGACTTTCGTTTTGTTTCATTTGGACAGGTAAACTGATGAAAAGGGCGTTGTCCCTTTCAGACCTGGCGTCCACAATTCAGGACGCTATTGTTCAGGGCGAATGTCCTTAAACCCGTTTTCCTCGAAATCTACACTACTGGGATTTTATTTTTATTTTCTCCATACTAATTTTAGTCCAAGCTAACCCTAATAATTATATTACATTAGTACGAATTTCTTGAACTAGATAAGGAAGGAAGTTGATTTTCATCAAACTGATAATCCCATCTGAAAGTGCTCGTGAACATGTCTGGTATAAAGCAGCGAAATTCACGAAGCGAGCAAAAAACATAGCCCTCGGTTCGGTTTGAAACCATGGAAAAGAGGAATCGCGTCCCACAGGGGCACGGATGCAGGGAACGACGCGGAATGATGTAACAATTTAGAATGCTCGAGTGCGTGGAATAACAGCGACGCGTACAAAGGAATCGTGGAAGACAAATTATAGAAAAAGCGTGGCGGTGGGAAGGTCGGATCTGTTAGTTTAGGGCCACGAAGAAACACGACACCGGTGTTCGAGCACTCGAGCCATTAGCTATTTACGGAAACGCCGCTGCAAATGGGGCGTTCGATGATTTTCGTTTTCATGGCGAAGGAGGAGGTGGAACTGGATGAAAGAGGTAGCTTTTCTCACCGACAGCCGAACCGGAGAGACGGAATATCGACCGTGAGTAAAAGGGTTGCGACGGCAGCTCCTTTTATTTTGGGAGTGGCGTGCGTCGGCCCAAGTGTGCCTCGCGACGTGGAAAATCGTACGTAACGATAGCCGTGGAGAACGAGGAACGGCTTTGCCGTCTGCTCTCCGACGGTTGCGTCGGTTTTTTTATTTTTCTTTTTTTTTTTTTTTTATTTTTTCTGCGCCGTTTTGCCCCTTCGAGAAAATAGGGACAGTTGTTGGGTCGATGAAAGGTTGACTTTGAACTGTTTTCTTAGGTCGTGGAAGGGATCGTCGGGGTAATTAGCGTAGGAAAGTAGGATGTTGTGTTTTGGGGGGGAAGGTGCAAGTATTGGAGCACTTAAGGGAATAAGGTTGACTGTAAATAGAATTACATGTGGTATCCATTGGATTGTCAAAGATTCATCTTCAAATGTTGAAGACTTATATTAAAATTATGATACTGATCCATTATTTATATGTATTTGATTATTTTCTTAAAATTGTAATAGACCAATATTATAATTCTATTATAATTGACCAATTTTGAAAGGATGGAATTAAATATGACACGATGTCTGCGTTATTGTATATCAATCATACATTGCTTAAATTGAATAGAGAATAAATAAATTGTTACACGAGTTCTCTGGAATAATTGCACGTGTGATTTCTTTAGTGAAATTCTACCTGAAGGATAGATTTTTTTTTAAAGTTGATTATTGAAAGCGTTTAGTTTCTTATGAATTTTGTATGAATATTCTTTTAAAGAACCTCTCAGTAACCATTTCAAGTTTTAATTTTTACAAGAACTATATTCAAAATCATTCCAATGTTACTGTGTATATTGCAACAAAGATGAAATTGAACACCTGCAAAAAATACAATTTTCGCATTCCAAGTAGCCTGCTCTACAATTCGCGTCGAATTAACATACGCGAAATTTCACCCCCAAAACAGGGGAAATGCTCCCCGACTCGTCAGCATAAAATATCCCGGAAAGGACCTCCATGGAACACCCTTTATTGTAACCATAACATAACAGGAACTTCCATCGCCGCCCCCGTCGAACGAACATTATACGTCCGAGCATTGTTTCGCGTATTCTATACGCGTCGTTCCGCTAACATAAATTCGTAACAACCCGGCGATGACGGAGATTGGCCGGTCGTAGCGTAGAAACAACAGCCTCCCTCCATTGTAAGCGGGCAATTAAACGCGCGTAACGGGATTGTCGTAATCGTCTGCGTAAAGCGTGGCGGTACCCGTGATTCCGCGTACGCGTTCCGGATAGTTATCGATCGGACGATCCTCTCTCTTTTCATCGCGGGGGCTTGCCTCATAAATTTTTCAGGAATCGGAGTGCTCCCCGATCGCGTGCGCTAATCTCGCAAGCAGATGCCGCGCAATGCCTCGCAAAACCGATTACCGTAGAGTGGATCGGTGTATGTTGCGCGGTAAAGAGGCCCGCCGAGGATGAAACCGGCACTTTCGAATCCATCAAACTGCCTATAAACCGGCCGCGGGTAAAGCGCGCCGGGACTGCCGACGCTTTTCATCCAAAGGACACTCGGCTACCGTGACTAAACGGATTTCTGTCTTTCACGAGACCGTTCGCATTGTTAGGTAGACACGATTGCCTGCCCGACCTCGATTTTTTTTTCGGGATCGAGAGCTTCTACTCTTTTTTGTTATATTTGAGTTGGGTGGACACGTAGTTCTTGGATAAGGAGTGATAGATAATTGACGAGTGCTGTGGGCCATATTTGACCCGAGGGAAGAGAGAGAAACTGTACGATATGTTGGACCACATCCACGATTTCCATATTTTTGGGATCAAGAGCTTCTACTCTTTTATTTGTTTGTTACTTTTGATTTGGGTGGACACTTAGTTCTTGGATAAGAAGTGATAGACGAGTGACGAGTGCTGTGAATTATGTTCGCATGGCCAATAATAGCCTTGCTAGTGTCTTTTGTAATTATCTAATTCTAAGGTAGAAAATTTGGTTTGTGTATACCAAATAGAAAAATTGAAGTTTCGTTTATATGTTTTCCAATCGACACTTAGATCCGAGATGAACAATTAACCTCGAGTGACGATAAACTTTGGCTGCTTTGAAAAATAGAAAATCTCATAAAAACTAAACGATCTCTACTTTAAGCATTCTTCGGAGTAAAGAGTCCTTCCTTTCGTTTCGTTTCGCATCGTTATCATCGTTATCCGCGATCTGCGCGTTCGAGCCAAGCATCGAGAGACATCCCGTCAATCGCATCTCGCAGTCAGCATTGCGTCGAAAGCGACGACGACGCCTCGGGCGATATCGCTACATTGAATCGTACAAGTTGAAACGACGCACCGAATCCAGACGTTCCGTCGACGACAGTCCGGTTGCGTTATAGAGAGATCGCGTATCCGCGAGCGAGCGAAACGCAGCGTTTGTCGGCGAAGCAAGCTTTAGACTATCACTGTTCTCGCAGCGGGATCGTTCGCGTGCGTACGTTGCTTGTCAATAAGCCTCGTTTAAACAGTTACGTGCTTTCGTGCGGCTTGTCGTCGAATTAACGTCGATTAGTATGCCCATTAGCCAGACGTTGAACCGTCTCGATCACGAGATCTCAGTCGCGAGGTCGTATCTAGGATTTCTATCGAGTGTTCACCTATAATTTCCTTCCTTCAATGACAGCCATACCCGGTCGGAGGGGATTTAGGTGCAGGGGGAACTCAAATATTTAATTGTATCCTGTTTCTTATTGTCCATGGGGGATTAACGTCCGTGTACCCCCAGGAGGGACCCTCGATCGAGATCCTGAGAGCTGGGGGACTGGAGAAAGAAGACAAACAGGATCGCGACACTTTCAAAACAAGAGGAATCGCTACTTCGTGGCTCTCCATTACTTCACTCGCGATCTCCTCAAACAGAACTTGATAAAGACGATCCGGTTAACCACTGTTGGCACAATCGCCGGGGATGCTTTGTGCTCCAGATTTTCGTAGATTGGTTTCGTAGGTTGCCAGTTGATCACCTAAGTGTTTTCCTCTTTGTACTGCACTTTTGAATCATTCGCAGAGTGAGTCAACCTGGAATACTCGAGTACAGTCATCCTCCAACTTTCGCAATGTATTCTTCCCAAACGTTAAAGTGTACACATCGCAAGTACTCATTCACTGCTCAGTTCGATAGAAAAGTACAGAAAAATGGAGCTAACCAGTCCACACAAAAATAATTCATACAATTCAGCATAGTTAGATTGGTTATGGGAGAAAGCTCTATTAGGCATGCGATTAAACGAATTTTCTTCGATATCTACTGAACTTGAGTTCACCCCTCCAATTCCATACATCAAGGGACCCTGTGTGTCATATCATGAATTTTAGATTCTTCGGTGAGGGGAACTTTCCTTAAGCAACTTAGTTCAGAATTTACTTGCATCTGTTGAGAAACACAGATCTAATTAACATTTATTTCTCCAAAAAGGGAGTTCATGAACACAACCGTCACAGGAAGTCAATTCCTTAAGAAATTCTTCTGTATTTATAAAATATGTTTAACAATATATTTGCACTGGTTGAGAATCATAGATTCAATTAATTTCTCCAAAAAAGGAGTCCACGACCACCACCATCAAAATCGATCCCTGAAAGACAACTTAAAACACCTCTCCCTAAATATTGCACAAACTTGCGTTTTTAATTCGTCGACAGAGTATAAGGCAAGTGTGACGGAATAAAGGAAGAGAAAGAAAAGAATTACCGTTCGTCCTTACTTCGCGGCACCTGTTGAATACGCGTTCGCGTATCTACCTGTTCCCCATCGACGATTACTTGGTGGCCAAGCGTGCGTTTTAGCGTCGGAACCAATGGTGTCTGTCTTTCCGACTCTGATACCGATCTGACAAACTGTTAACAGTGTCGCGTGTCGACGAGAACTGTTGAGAGACAATTGATATTTAATGCAAGGGAATACCGATGCAACGAAAGCTATCGTCCCATTTATCCTCGTTCCAGGCGGCCATCAAGGTCAGGCGTGATCCTGCCACGTCATATATCATCGTTATGAGCAAGCCGGAATACCAGTTAAGGGTTAAAAGCTGCCTACATCGATCCCTCGCCGAGCCCTAGGGTCTTTCTCATACATCTATCGTCTCACCAGGCCTGGACGCATTTCTATTAATCCTCCGCTGCTACAAGCAGACTTTAAAAGCTTGACGAGGAGGACCACTGTCTTATCCAGATACGTTCGTGAAAAGAAATGGTCCTTCGGGCGTGTTGCATGATCGGGACCCTTCGATCCTCGAGGGTGCAAATCCAGGCTAAAATTCTTATCTAGATGATTTTTTCGAGTGACGTGGCTGGTGAATGTCTGTCATTACTAGAAAATTTAATTACGAATTAGACACTTTTTGTGAATGAACTGGTTACGTCTATGTTACTTCACGTAAAAATGAAGTTTGTGAATTTATATCAAGTTTAGTTGTCGCGTTGTTCTCTCGGCTCCATTTAAAGTGCATTATTGTTTGTTTTACAATGTATACGCCTATTCCTGACAACCTACAATATTGAAAAGTATATAATCCTGAATTCCCTTTTCGGAGAATCCTTTTGACAGCTGACGGTATAACAATTGCATTCACATGAAAAGGGTTACTCAAAATCATGTGAATCCTCGAGCAATTTCAACGGAATGCCACGGCGCTCTTCTATCCGTACAATTTTCTGCAAACTAACGATCCCTTTTAGGCCTGTAATTATTGGCCCGGCATGAGTCACTGCGGCTCGGATTAGACCGTTACGCGAATCGATTAGCGATCTCCGAGCGAGGCACTACGACGATCATGATAATTCAACGGGGTGTACCCGTCATTCTACCTGCTAGTAATGACCTTCGCCTGAGGGTCGAGTCATTCGTGGGAGGGTCGATTCCTCCGTAGGACGTATCCGATGCACGACCCATGAGAAAATAATACCGCCGATCTTCTAAATACTCCACGGACAGGCCAGCGCTCGTTTCTGAATAATGCAGCTCGTGACTCACTGGGAAACACACTTGGACTGCGAGGTGTCTCGGAACAATGACCATTATGTACGATACGGAAAGCAGAAAGTAACGAAGAAAGCACTTAAACCGGAGGTTTGGGAAAAATAGAAGAATGTGATTAATGTGGTATCAATTTGAAATGACAAGATTTTCGCAAGATGAGAAATATTTAACTTTTGTTTAGGATTGAATCTCAGCGGTCAATCGTTGGTTAGAACTGAGGACAGCACCTGTGAATAGATTGAAAATATTGTTGCGACGGTATGAAGATGCCGCACTACAGTTCCGAGTTACATCGTCGCGACGGTGTGAAGATATTGCGACGATGTGAAGTTGCGGAAACGAGTTCCCGCGCTTCCTGTTGCCAGGAAGCGGCAAACTTTTAAAATAGAAGAGAGCGATTCGAGAACTCAAAGAGAGAAGACGTTTCGTTACAAGTCTCCAAGATTATCGTTATATTATCGTTATATTGTTTAAAGGTTATAGTTTGTTAATAAACTTTACATTTAATTAAAATGAATTCTCGTGCTTGAACCCCCCCGGCGCAACAATATTATTAAACGAAGAAATAAGGAAATGATGATTGAAACACGAAATAAATTACGTAATGAATTGCAAACAGCTGTATTGTTCCGAAATGAACATTAATGCCATACTTTACTCGTCTCTTTATTTAGGTGGCTAAAAATTAAAGAGACAAAGACATTTATTACTCATTCTTATACAGAGAAGACGTAATCATAAATCTACACTATCTCTTTTTTCAAAATGGAACTTCATGCCTGGAGGAACGTTTTCCAGAGTGGAACGTCCGACAGTGATTCGATGAAACCAAGACCAAAAATGGCGAGCATCTAAGCGAACGTCTTCCCTCTCAAAATCTAATTAACCGTGCGAGTAATTTTGATTTACGCCTGGGCCGGCCGCAACAACTGCGAGCGGTATCCTTTATTCCCGAAGCTACGCTGCCGCAAACCACTTTAAGGGGGATAAGTTATGTACGTGCTCGCGGTCACCTGCTACATCGGCCCTCGAGATGCTTTCAGGAACTCGTTGCGCGTGCAGGTGCATTGTGCTGGTCGGATTCAGGCGATCTCGAGATCGTTCGCGAGACGAGAGCCCCGAAAACCATACCGAAGACAATGGAGGAGTTGAACCAAGGGAACTTGACTGCACCTGAGCCGAGTACGGGGTGGAAGAGCTGCGCCTGGGCTCGCGAATAATCGACCTCCGACCTCGTAGACATCGAGTGTTTTCGTTTCTCATTAAGTAAGAATCGTTTTGGTGGCTCGAGTAGCTGAAAGAGGAAGGGTTGGATTGATTAGTGTGGCGTTTGTTGATTAGTCGAGTGTTTTCTTATTTCTTTTTATTTGAAGACTTTTGTTGCCATACTTGAGGTGTCATGATTTTGGAGGTCAGGTTTGGAAGTAGATTTCAAGTGTAGCCATCATTTGTTATATGATATTACACTGTTCATATTTTAAATGGGCATCTTAATTTGTAATCTCCTTTTGAAGGGTATTACAAAAGGGGCTTCAGGATTTCGTTTCTTAATCAAACATAAATGGTATGAAATATAATATGCTATTTATATGACTATGCTGACATGTTTTATTATTGAAAAAGAAAATTCTATAACCACCTTTGGGAAACCTTGTATTGGATACTTTATTATTAAATTATCTCTTATGGTTTATGGAGAAATTCACCCTTATATTCAATGAAAACGAAGAGGCGCACATTAAAATTGATCATTTTGCCCTGTAAAGTGAAAAAGGCGCTTCAGGAGGTTAAATGTACCTAAGGAACTAAGCGTCGAAAGTTCGCAATATTTCCCAAGATCCCCTAATAACCGTAGCAACTAAACTGTTCCCGTCTCCATTCCTGAAAATATGCGCGTGCACCTTGAATACGGTTTCGAGGTACCTTTCCGAGGGGTCGTCGCGCTTTTGAAACCGTATTTTCTTAAAAACGTCGCCAACTTACGTTCTCCACCCCCGGTATATATTCCACACGAAGCGTGTGTTTCATTCCACCGTCGGGCTCTTACCGCAAAATGAAAAAACTCACCCCTTTTTCGCGCAGTCCCGGTGTCCCGTGGGAGAAACGCGCGGCGTTCGTCTGGATTTCCTTCGCTTCTGTTTCTTTTTATACATCTTTTTTTCTTTTTTTCGTCATCGGGGCGCGCGGTTTGTTGCAAAGTGGAGCTCGCACACGGCAGGGAGGGTGAACCAGACTCGAATTAACATTACCGAGGGTTGCGTTTTAATCTGAGGCGTGTCGAGTTGACTCGCGTATGAGTCACAGGCGCGTACACTGGACACCTTCGCGAGTTTGGGGAACCTTAAACAGCTTCAGAAGGGGATTCGGAGCTGTGGCAACGCGGAGAGGGATCGAATATTGAACATGAACGTCGAGTGTCTGACTATTCGAGTACGAACATGTCGTGATTCGAATATTAGTCTTCAAATATAAATATTTTAGTGTTATTATACGAAAATCATTATTTAAATATTGCTATCCAAATATCACTATCCTAATATTATTATACGAATATCATTATGCGAATATTCCTATTCCAATATCAGAATGTTATTCGAATATTTGACTATTCTAGTCTATTACTAGAATATTTATGAAATCGAATATTATGAAAATACTTGTTTGATACAAATATTTAAAAAAATATCCCCCACCCTGTTGGCAATGCTGTGCAACCCTGTGCCGCGAAGTTCGCCAGCCCCTAAAGATTGATGGTGACAGCGGCAGGGGTAGCTGCGAGTCATCGACTCCTGAAGAGGAAAGTTTAAAATTTCCACCGAACACGTATTGCCTCTTAAATACATTTAAGCTTAACAGCTTTTTTAGGTGAAGATTTGCCGGACGAACTTCGAGGTCAATCATTCCCCCGATAATAAGATTCTTGCTTAACTTTTTGCGACTGGAATTGATGCTGTTGTGGTAAAAATGGGTGGTAAACAAAAATTGAAAGTGCTGGAACATGTTTATTCATCATTATTTAACAATAAAGTCTTCACAAATACTTTATTCACCTTTATTGCAAGTTTCGATCATTCAATTTTTTGATTTCCCGAGCAATATAGGATTCAACATATTTAGTTTCATGATAATCTAATTGAAAGGTTTAAAAATAATGAAATGTAAGACAAAGTCGGAAGGACTGAAAAATAGTCACCGTATTTATTAGTTTTTATTTCTGGAAATATGACAGATACTACAAATCTTCATTTTAATATTTTCAATTTCTTCTGTTGCAGGTACGTACACACGAATTTAGAATACGATGCACACTGATGCGCTCCACTAACACAGATACGGACGAGACGTCGTGTAAGTAGATATGAATACTTTATACGTTTATAAGAGAAACTTAGTTTGATAAGTCCCTTTTCTTTTCGAATAATTATCCCGCCCTCATCTCATATTCGCCCTAAGCGAAGTTCACGTCAAAACTGACTTTCCGATGCCTTCGAAGTACATACGCAAAGTTTTGCGAAATTGTTCGCGAAACCTTTGAACCTCGTGGTAGAAAATTACTAGAGATTCAAGAGGGATGCGCTCATTTTTACAAGGTTTCCTATTTTACAACGTACATGTCACTGTGGAGGTGCTAGAACGCATCTGGATTGGATTTTATGAAAACCAATAGTTATCTGATGTTCCTTCAATACTTGACATCAAATATTTTTATACTTTAAACAAATTGAAGAACTCTAACTATAAGGAAAACCACGGCCAATTGCAAATTATATTGCTCTCTAATTTGTTCATCCCACAATTCAGTCAATTACTAAAATATTGAATTGAAAATGGCCTGATGAAGTCGTAAGTTAATTAGTATTCTACATGAACTATAAAATATTTAAAAAAAACATGCAAAATTTTTGTATAGCAGGTATTTATAGTCCCATTATTGACTTTATTATTAGCAACAAAGTGGAAGCTACCGAGTCACGAATTGCAATAATTCGGAAT
Organism: Hylaeus anthracinus; assembly: GCF_026225885.1. NCBI lineage: Eukaryota > Metazoa > Arthropoda > Insecta > Hymenoptera > Colletidae > Hylaeus > Hylaeus anthracinus. Next base: position 7,229,192 of record NW_026534347.1, read on the forward strand.
AGAGTGGACTATTTAAAAACATATATTTACAATATAATAGTTACATGTAATATAACATTTTATAACAGAGTGTACTACTCGCAAAGTTTTTATTCGCGATCCATCCCTCGAATAAACTTCTGCCCCCAATCCCTTGGCGCCATTAACTCCATCGTCGGCCTCGAATAAGTCGATGAGCGACTAGGAAACCTGCTCCGAGCGTAAAAGGATAATCTTGGATGCGACATACGGAAGGCGACGGGAACAGAGCCGAGTAGGTGACTTTGACGATGATATAGCCTGGGAGGATCACGGGTCCTCAACCGCAACCTGCCTTCCGACATCTGCGCTCGATTCGTGGACGATCAACCCCGCACAATTACCGAGTTGCTTTGTTTGTTTACGAGTTCCCTAAACATCAAACGGTGATTTTCCAACGCGTAAACGGGTTTCTCCCACGACATGTGGCCAACTCCTGTCCCGACTCGTTAATGGCAGGGACTTTACGATTCCAGACCCTTCCTGTGACCTTGGATTGATTTCTTCTCGGCCATCTCGGAGTCTCCCGATTTCACCGATCGTGGCTTGACGAGGTTTTAAATTCATTTGCCAGCTGGAAGTCGTTTCTTCTTACAAATTTCATTAGAGTGATTAATATTTAGTCACTTTTAGGGTTTCAGCTTAATGTTAGGTCTTTTTCGAGCTAATTTGTGTTGACACTGTGTACCACTGTTTGTTATATGGAGAAAGACTTTCATGATACGAATCTCTAAGATTTCATTTTTCTTCGTACCTCAACCATGAAGAATACTGCTTGTAGTTCCAACCAAACCAGAATAATTTACCCACCCCCATACCATAATCACTTTCATATTTTAATTTGATACGCGTTAGATCTCCCTTTAAGTATCTACTAACAAACAAATTTCTGTCGAAGGCTAGAATAGGATTAAACCAACAAGCTCCAAAGAAAATACAGTCTCCGAAGATTAGGCTCTAATTGAAAAAAGCTCCCTTCACCCACGTGGCTCAGGAAGCTCAACAGCAATGCCAATATTATTGTACCTAACGACTGAAAAGCGAATGGACTCCATTCTCGAGGACATGAAGAGCAACAATCGTGCCCCGGCACTTCCGCGAGACTATTGTCGGTTAAACGGGAATCTCCTTAAATCTGGCCTAGAATTTTACCTGCTTTCAAACGAGCGACAATTCGACCGTGCACGGCTAGGTTATACCATCAGCGAGGCTGTTTGTGCAGCCGTCTCGAGTCTATCGGGACAGAGATCACCTGGACTGCGACTCTAAAGTCTTGTCTTACTTGGTGTTTATAGAAGCAATTTTCCGCTAACCGTGCTAGATGGCGTCCGTACGGACGTCGTGTCCATTTAACGACCGTTTAACGCTTCATGGCTCGCGGAGAAAAATGTTTCCGGTTCCCTAGCCTCGGACGATGTTTACCTTCGCCTTTAGATATAACTGTCTTGGCTCTTTAACCACTTCGGATAGAAACTTTCCAATCTGAGCACAGGCGAACAATTTTTAACGTGGTTCTTGTATTTTATCTCTGTACTTTCAGTTTCTAAAGAGTATTATTAATTTGTCGTGTTACTTTGTCATACAGGTTTCTTGATATTACTTGCGGAGGTCAATCTGTTAGAAAATTATTTTTATTATTGAAATATATGTTCGAAGGCATACTTAGATTTCTATTAAAGTAATACTATTTTTATATACACACACTTGCTGCAATGGGAGTTTTATTCGTTCATATTAAGAATACATTACTTGAAGTGAATCTAACAATATACTTCATGTAATCGAAACGAGTAGGTTTAAAATAATTTTATTTATGTCAAAGAATCTACAAATCTGCTCTTAAATTTTTCAAGTACATGTGTTACGCCAAACTATTATCATTTCAGCATCGCTTGTTGAATAACACAGGAAGTAAACGATGAAACTAAACAACCTGTTTGGCTACATAATAGACGCCATTTTATCAACAGATGTGTTTCTGGGTCCCGCTGGGGCATTAATAGTTCTCTGAATATTTAATGCATAGGCATTAAATGCCTATAATTACCTGATAACAATACTCCCTGAACCAGAAGCCTACACCACACCAAAGTACCCTACGAATAACTATCACGAGAAGATAAATGATTTACTTTAAACAACTCGGGAACAAAAGGGCGGATTCTGGTCGGGACCGATGACGGAAGGCGATAATCGCATCCCGGCGTAATCGTTTTCCCTGGAAACTGTTCGTCGGAGCCATCGCCACCGTGGCGTCTTCGTTAAGGCTAACTGAACGCTAACACTATTTTCCAACAACCGCCAGGGTGGTCTCGTCACAGACCGGTAGACTCCTCTCGCTTCCGAGTGGCCCCTCGAGGTACCTAAAATTACGGCGCCCCGACACTCGTAGTCTATCGCTCGCTAACGACTCAATTTCCCATCCGCGATCGTGGCTGGTCAGTTCAGATGTTTGTTTTTCCAATTTTCCATGGCCCATGTAAACAGACGCCGTTAGCGCCAGGCCCAAAGACCGACGTTGTAACGCGAGGAGCCTGAAAGGGGCTAATTGTGTCTACCGAGAAATTAGGATAGCCGTACCGCAAACATTCCACCCAAAAGGGACTCCCTTTTTCCATCTAGGATACCTAGGCTGGACCTAACGTCGGTTCAGTTTCAGGGGATGCCATTTGACGATGACACATTCAAATTAATAGAGTTCGCCGAGACGTAATAGGACTTCTTAGAGAGTGTTTCGCAGTGCATCATAGAGCAGAGATTAAAAATAATTAAAAAAGGAAGGTGATGTTCGATAATCTAGACTTCAATGAGAATTTAATCCTCCTTCTTTATCAATTCCCTCGTGGCATCAAATAACACTGTAGCTATATTCTTCTATTTAAAAAAAATGGTAAAAGATACCTCCACCATCTTTTTACTTGCAAACTGCTTTTAACTCGACACCGTTCACGACTGCTTTTAACCCGTCCTCAATTATCGGTACAAGATACTATTTTTACCTCGGTATCCCGCGGCAAGAAATGTTATCTTAACGAAGACGGCTGCCAAAACCAGGAGCTCTACTTCGCACTTTGCTCAGTCACAGCTGGAATTGTTTGCGTTAAGAAGTGTCATCCGTGGTCCATCTGGACGTCGGGGATCGTGCTTCGGGTCCACAGGATGTACAACTCGTGTACGTGACTCGTGTACAAACCGGGACACACGGTATTATGTTTCACACGGGCCATCTTCCTTGGTTTGTAATACACCGCCACGGTGTAACGTGACGAAACATGTATGTATATTAGGTGTAGAAATTAATTCTGTGACTTCGTATTTAATTATTTATTATCCAGTTTGTTTTTTTGTAATTCTAATTTAAGTAGAAATATTTACTCGTCATTTATTACGTTAAAGTATCAATTTTCCAATAGCCCAAGTCTCAACCTGGTGATTAATACAATTTATATACAAATTTCAGTGAACATACAATTTTATAACAACTATTTTAACCAGAGTTATGAATAATTTTGCAACAGAATTAATTTCTACAACTAACAAAAAACATTTCGTTATACTCTCCGAAACTGAAATACTACAGAAATGTTACGGTCTGATATCGAGTAAAAATATCGAGTTTAATTTTCTTAATACCACTAAATTGACATATTGGCTTGTGCAAATTGGCCAGAAATACCTCGAGGATATTTTACGATCATCTTTAAGCCGATATTATTGGTTCACCAAGGGATCATGAATAATTATGTGAAGTACCAGACATTTGCATCGTGATTTTCCGGAGCAAACTCTATATACAATTTTATCCATGAAATTTAATTTCCAAGATTATTTAAAGAAATGCAAACTTGTAGGTGAATCTTAAATACTTTCTGAATTGCAATCGATTTTTTACATGTTCCCTATGAATAATGCCAAACTAATAATTTACCGGAAGGATTATTTCCAGTATAATCAGGAAAAGTACAATTTTCCTAAAACGCTCCTTTTTCATCAACAAACTCGATCCTTCACACTCTAAAAAATGGCCACGATCAGGTAAGACATAAACAAGCGTACCCCGCAAATCTGAAACTGTTACTACGAATAGATTCTTCAATCAAAACCCGTAAATCCCAAGTGTCCCAATCCTAATTCTTAGCGGAAGCTAGTCAAAGCCTCCAGAATAAGTAGGACGTAAGGTAAATCATTAAACTCTCCCAAAGCAGAATTCGAGTGCTCCTCAAAGCCGGTAGCGGAAAGTAGCACGATTCGTTATCGAGCAACACGACGGAAATCTTCCAAGCGTCGCGTAAGCTCCCCGCAGGCACGGACCTCCTTTTATTCGGCTGGAACGTGCCAGAGTGTTACCAGATTTCATCTGGATTCAGAGGCCAGCTATCGTCGATCCATCTGCTCCAAGATCTGCCGACGATTGTTCTTCGTCACGTAGCGGTCTGCCTTTCCGCCTCGCGCGGACCTCTTTTCCCAAACGATGAGCGACACGTGGCACGCACGCCGCGACACACCAACAATTTGGCCAGCAGACGCGGCCAGGACCCCCGGCTGGTTTTTAGGCAGAAAGGAAACGGAGGAAAAAGGACGAGAGTCCTCGCAACATCGGTGTCTGTTGCGCACGTTGCGCGACCACCCTAAAACGAACAATTCACGGTGATTTCGCTAGATATTTGCGGTTGAAGCCTAAACAGACCTGAGGAGGAGTCTCCAAAATAAATTCTTCCTCGGGAAAATTTACTAAACTCCAATCTGGTAACTCTACAATTTTTATTGAATGATATCGTCGAGTAACCTGGAGCCTGAAATTTGTTTCCTGACACGTGTGATATGTATGTTGAAAGTTTATCTGTAGATGAGTTAATTAGGGGCTACTTTCAAGATGTCATGTCGATCTTGTAGCGATGCGAGCTTGGTTAAGAAATTTCAGAAGAGACCTCAGAAAAATATGAATCACAACAGGCCATTTTCAAGGTGTCCTCTTAATTTTGTACCACACAAATCTTCTTCGTTTGTCAATTTTCTAATGTTCCGAGCTTGGTTGAGTAATTTCAGAAAGGCCTGAGAAAAATATGAATCACAGTAGACCATTTTGAAGACGTCCTGTCTATTTTGTCGTGCCTTGATTATCGTGAGAACCTGTAATTTCAAACTAAATCCTCTGATTCAGAACGGAATTGTTGAAATAACAACGCGCCAACAATTTCGCTAACACTCTAGGACCCCTGACTGACTCAGGTCTCTACGAAGAAAGGAAACTGTGGAAAAAGGACGAGAGTCCTCGCAATATCGGTGCGGTGTCTGTTGCGCACGTTGCGCGCCCACCCAAAAACGAACAGTTCACGGCAATCTCGCCAGGTATTGTCCTCGCGAGGGATTTGCATTTAAAGCCTAAACAGACCTGACGGGGAGTCTCAGGCCAGGACAATGGGCGTTCGAACCGGGGCCTCCTGGACGCCAGACGCGCGGTGTCTCCTGCTGGGTGGATATTTTTTTAACCCTCCGCAGGGATATCTCTAGGAGTACCAGGCAGGAAAAGGGACTCCTCTCGAATGTTTTAAGTAGGGCTGGGCGATCCTAATTTCTCGGGAGACAATCAGGGCTCCTTTTAGGCTATTCGTAGCGTCGATTCCAGGGATCGAAGCGTGGGTGAAAGGATACGTTACTTGGTAACCGTTCTAGATATCGAGTAGGCGGAGATGACGAGGGATTGGTATATAAAAGCAAGTGTGGGATCGAATTACGCGCCAGTCGCAGAAATGGTGCGCGTAATTAGGTGTGCATGGATGTATGTTTGAAGAGCGCGAATCAGGAAGCGTGATAGATGGAATGTTTGTAAACGAGTGTATGATTGGCAAAAATGGAGACAGATGCAAGGAAGAATGAGTGCGCGCGAGAGAGAGAGAGAGAATACAAGAAACGGTGAGCGAACGTGAGGACGAATGTTAGAATGTAAGGAGAAGCGAGCGAAAGTAGTCGTGTAATAAAGAGCAGTTGTAAAATCGTAAAAGTGTTGAAGTTAGTCTCCGGATATTTCCTACACAAGTATATTCTATCGATTCTTGGACTGATACCTCGAATATGCACTTTCTTATTCAGAGGTGCGTGTTAATATTAAGCAGTCCTTTGACCTACGTCAAGGCTGATTTGACCAGATTTGTGGACTGCGTTGTGGACTCTCTCGAAAGTATCTTCCCTTGGGGCTAATGGCCAGTATTTGTTGGGTATGTCTCTGACAGACTCCTGAATCAAAATTCCACCGCCCACACGTGTCAGGGGTAAACATGCGAATGATATAGTATTGTGGGACAATAATGGCGTAGAATATGAATTTATAGCGAGACTTAATACCTTTAAATGGAATAATGAATACATGTAAAGTATTGATATCATGTATGTTCAAATATGATTTAATATGCATGAAGAGGTGTATATAGGTGTCTGTTCTGAGTTTTACTCTGGAAATTACATGTTCAAGTTGCAAACGAAATACTTCTTCTCTTTTTTTAGAAACTATTTACAATTCCCAACAAACTTTACCAAATCTGCCGTTCACTAACACATAACAAATACTATCGACATTTATCTTTCATTCCTTATTAAACATTTTTTACCCAAACCTATGACACTTGTATCCCATATACTCCGATCCACCGTAACTTCGAAACAATGACTGGCCTTCGTGTAAGACCTTTCGTCCACATTATGATCCGGCTTTGCTACCTGAAGTGCCAGACGCGTATCTCGTGGGGGCCCACCCTGTATAACAAGAAGGGAAGACGGCTCTTACGCGCCTAATCGGCGTGTTCAGCGCGACTAATCGGACTTTCGGTTCGTGGGGACATCTGTTACGGTCTGGACCGGATGCTTCTTCCACGCAAGCACGACGCAAACGTGTTTGTCATACTCCTGACTTCGGGCGTCGTCGCGGTGCTCCAAGGAATTAGAGGGACACTTATTCAAACACGCGCCGGTTAAAAGTGGTCCCCCTTCACCGTTACCTTCCGTCCATTCATCGCCAGCTTTTCGCTCGCATTGACAAGTTGCACCGTGTCGCTGGGAAGTACGCGTCTCTTGAAGACACGGAGAAGGTGGCTATTGGTACGCAACGATGCGTGGTGAATCCCCGAGCCCTGCTCTGCTTCCACCGTGAAATCGGAGGAACGAGGGAGTCCTCTTCCGGTGACCGAGTTTGGGTAAAAACGAGTTGGTTCTATTATTTAAGAGGAGAGTTTAAAATGTACGAGGTGGGATAATTGGTGGATGCTTTAATTCTTTGCACTTGGATGTCACCTTTGAAGGGACGTATGAATACTTGATAAATTGGAGATTTTCGCGTAAAGCCATTCAGGAAAGATACTTTGAAGTTGAGTTTGACAACAGAGCATTTATGCAGAGAATTTATCCAAATATGGATAAATTAATTTTGGTGTGATGCAAAGTACTTGTAACTCTAACTCTGAACGATGAGAAATATGTAAGTGATCTTAGAGGAAGAGAATGTTCTCTAAATAACCATGATTTTATTTATAGAAGATCAGTCATTGATCAATACACATTTCCCGAAAATTAAATCCTAAGGAGGACTTCATTTTGGAGCAATTTGACTTCCTCCCAGTTCCAGTCTCCTTGATCAATCTACTATAACAAAATGGCAGAAAAATATATTTTCATGCTTTTTAAGTTACCCATAAATATCACATAAAAGGAAAAGTTTGAACTCTCAATTCATTTCCTTAAAATTAATTGCCAAATTCATTTTACTTCGCCCCTTTATTTCGGAGCCTCGAGTCCCCATAGCAGTCTGCGATGGTTAATTAAAATTCGTACACTTTCCCACCGAAATGGAACAGCCCTTCAGGACGAAATCGCATGTTCGTAGACGACGTACGTAAACGAGCAAGGGAAGAAACAGGAGTTAGCGGGGAAAGAAGAGATAACGCGGAACGAAAGACACGGGGCGCGCGGAATACGAAATTGACGGGTGCGCAACCACCCTCGACGGAAACTCGCTGGGATTACCACCCTTCGCCGGTGCATCGGCCTAACCGATGCCAGGCATTTGTTCGGTATTCGCGGTGGGTGTTTGCGTGATTCCACGGGAGGAACAGACGCGCCGTGGCCCCGTGAGTCTGCTATGCCGCACGCGTGACGAAGATTTTGTCGAATCTACGCATACCCAGACAATTATACTCCCGCGAATATACGAGGGTCCTTAAATCCTCCCCAGTTCTATCAACTGCGCGAAACAGCCCGACATTAACGCACACCTCCGCAAGCCTCAATGATATCCAAATATGCTAAGGGAGCAGGGTGAATTTCGATAAAGTTTCCCGGGTGCTGGGATCAGAATAATGCTGAAGCTGAATGTCGACAGCCCTTGGATATTTTTTATTTATTTTTCAAAACAAACCGGAGAAGAATAATTTGAAACTTTAGAATCTTGGTTTTTCAATCGAGTGGTCTGGAATATACGCGATTCTTAGTGCTGCGTGATATTTATGTTGTTATTAAAAAATGAAATCTTGACGTTCTTTTCGAAGTAGCCCCTATAATATTCGTGTAATAATTAATACCATTCATGGTTCCTAGGCTTGGGCAAAGTTTATTTCGAATAACGAGTGAAGCATAACGAATCAAGTCATGAATTTTATAAATGTATGACGTTACAAATTTAATAATATTTCTCGTGCCATTAGTTTCATTTATTTTATCATAATTTATATAATGATGCAATGCTATCTTGTTAATATAAAAACAAGTAACGATAAAGTACAAATATCTCGTGCCATCGTACTCGTGTTGTCGCGACTAAATTATTAAGATAGGACGCAGATATAACTCGCCCAAAGTAATGTCTCGCTTTTTTCCTCTGTTTTGAATGCACAAGGGAATATTGAAATGCAGAGCGGAAAGTTAAGCACGCTCCACGCTCGTGCTCGGCGACTTCTGTACGGTTGAGTGAGAAATCCAAAGAAAGATTTCTGCTTTGAGTACGGGGTGTGAGTGATTGATGGCACCATCGATTGGTATCTGGGGGTAACACGATGCCCCAGGGACGTAACACAGCCGCACTTGGAGAAATTGCTAATCCCCCGCATCCCCCGCGCATCTCGGTACTCCGTCACGGTGTTGCTTTTACGTCGTTCGGTATATTCAGCTACGCGCCAGGAATTTCTTTCGCCCTAAACGACCGTTTTCAGATAATAACTGACGATACTTTACCGACGATGCTTCCCTCTCGCTTACCTATCCGGAGACAAATGCACGCCAGCCTGTGTCCTTTTTCATTCGCGTCCTATCTGCTACTCGGTTTGCAAACACAGCTTGATACTTAGGTTCGTCGTGAACAGTAAATTAATTTAATTAATTACAATCGGTCTTACAATTCTCAACTTTATATTAGTATTATGATTATGTATTATATTATATATGCGATTTTAATTTATACTCTACTATTCGATATTTAAATCAATTTTACATTAAAATTTAATATATAAATTCACATTTCTTGATTATACATTAAACTCCTTAGAGGTATGTTAAAATACACAAATTTTTTGTTACAATCCTCCATTTGATGTATGTTTCCATTAAGGTTTCGTTCCTAAAAATATCAAATGTAATTATTTTAAAATGACAACATTTATCACGAAATTTTCCCATTGCCAAATAAAATACTTTCCACCCAGCTCAAGTTATACAAGACAATCGTTCACAGGGTGACCCAGTATTTGGAAAAGGACAATCGCGATTATATCCCCTAAATGGCCATAGTCATTCCACGAAATACCACTAATTGAATTACTTTTCTACGTTAATTCTGCTATTTTTATTCCCATGTAACTGCTCGTCGCAAGCGGTACCTGGTACCAAAAGAATTCAATTATTATAACTACTAGGTAATACACTTTATCTCTCAAACGAGTACATTTACATTACCAATGTACTTGCACGGATAAAGTATAATGGACGCATTCTTATTCCACACGTGTATAACAAAATGTCCTCTGGCGAGTGTTTAACGACAGAGTGAACAACAGTGAGATTTTATATTTGAATTTTTAGTAACACTTCAACTTCAGTCTAAACATCGATTAACAAAATATGTTTGTTTATATAACACTCATGTCTAACATAGAATATAATTAAAAGTCACCGAATAAAATAAATAAATATTTTGATATTTCAAAGTCGAAGAATTCAGGTACATGCACCGATAAACCTAAGAAAATTATTATAAAATTCGATGCTCCTTCATTGATCCCTATTTTCGCGTCATCCGTATTTAACCCTTCGCTGGGTGCTCGAGTTTCACGTTTTCAAAGGTTGCAACTGGAAGCTAATATCGACGTTGAAGGAAAAGCTCCGTCGACGCGCGATGGCTAACGACAGGTTCGTGTTCCGAGCATATTGAATTTTGCCCTTTCCGTAGACGTCGTTACGTGACAAACAGCCGATCGGGATCATCAGCGAAACGCATTAGAGGTGCGTGTTCCTTCCACAATTTTTTTTTTTCGTACACTTCCATTAATCATACATGGCTCCAGCTGAGCATCGAGATCGACGCCGCGTGACAAGTTTTGAAGCAATTAGACACCCTTCGAAATTCCTAGCCGAAGAGTCATCGTAGAGCCCCTCGAGGTTGCTCCTCGTTCTCGATGGGACACGATAGGTCCGAGAGGAATCATCAAACACGTCTGGCCTGACGTATCACCCTTGAATTTAAAATGTAACGAACCGCGTCTCCGATATTGAAAACTCAGCAATCATTTATCACAGGGCGTATTGATTCACAAATGAATATAAATCACGGATCACGACTACCGACACCTAGGAATTTCTGAATAATTTTCTACTCGTTAATCATCGATGCTGTATTTTATTTTCTTTATTTGATTTGCGGTTGGTGAAGCGTTATAAATTTTCTTTTCCATTGTGTCGTCCTTTGTTCAATGTTCTTATAAATGTAGTAATAGACACTTTGGAGCTAATTCTGCTTTTATAAATACAAACTATTGAAGAAATTTGTTCAACTTAAATGGTATCTTTGAAATTTTCCAAGAGGCTCGCATTGGGACTCGTTCGTTACATGGCTCAGCGTAAACACAGTGCGAACAATCCACTTCCCAACGAGTGATCAAATTTCACATACCATATTTCCTAAGTGCCGCCGTACAGTCCAGACCTGGTACGCTCACATATATCAAAGAACACGTTCTGTACAGCTACCTATCTGTGTTAAAAATACCCGGAAACGTTACTCTGGCCAATAGCCTAACGCCCTTCGCAATGGCGGGCTCTTTAACCGATAAAGGGTCGTCATTATTGCCACTGGAACGTCGATACCGTTTTATTGGCGCTTTGGAGTTTGATATTATAGGATCCGGTAGGAGGGATCGAAAGAAAAACGCTTTTCATTTTGTCATCGTCGTTCAGCGGGAAAAGTGCTTACTCGGTACAGCGGAAGCCTTGAATAAGGCGTATAGGGGTTTTTCTCATTTTGTCTCACTGCGAATGCTCGGTCCCGCCACCTAAACGTATTACGGTCTCCACGTTCCTGAGCGGGTACCTTTCGCGAGCAAGAAGAAGGAGAAGAAAGAGGACGGCGCGGTCAATAAGAGACCTCGTGCGTGCTGATACGAGCATATTTCGTCGTCGAGAGGGTAAAGTCTGCGGTGAAATAAAGATCCAATAACGGGCCGAGTGGACGTCGCCGAGTAGCCTCCTGCTCTCTCGCGCTCCTTGCGTCTAGTTAACTACCCGACACAGGACAGGGGGCAAGAAAAAATCCTCAAGCCGAAATTGGTCACGGCAAATATTCCTTTTTATTGCTTTATTATATTTGCAACTGGCAAATTTTATATGGATATCGCTTCTGAGCATTGAGGGTGCTTGGTAGCGGTTTCGCTGGCAAAGAAAATGTGCGTGTGTGTGTCAACATGGTCAAGAAGAATAGGAAGGTAAAGTGGACACCTTTAAGCTTTGCTGTTTGTTACTGAAATCTCTACTTCCTTACCTCATTGCTGTACCCGATCAGCGAGTTGTTTATTTTTTTCGATGGTTAGGATCATAAAGAGACATTGCCATATTGTATTTTAACAACGATATCTTTCACTTTCGAAATAGAACAATCGGATGTATTCCACGCCATTTATGTTTTATTAAAACACAAATTCCTAAAACCTCTTTCGAAAACCCGCTTATCTTCAAGTGGCTTTATAGTGTCAACCAGCAAATTCGATCGGCGTAAAAGCAAAATCCAGTACGTGCCTTTCATTTTTAGGTCCATTTTTTTTTTATTTTTATTCGATTTCTTTAATTATATCTTCTATGTAACAGCATTTCATGTGTATGAATTAGAAATTTAATTGAAGAGGGCCAACGCATACTATAGTCGTAACTTTAATTTAATTTGTCGTAGCAAGCATTATTCGGTATTACATTTTTCGTTATTGGAATGTTTTATTGATGGTCCGTTGTAGCGGCTCTATAGCGATATGTACCTTTCTTTCGAGATTTTCATGGACCCACGACTTTGACCTTCGATAATCCCGGGGCGAAACTATCCAGACCTCCTTGAAACTCGAAGAAGGACGATCGCTACCTCTCGAAATAGATAAGATTGACCAGCGCGTTCTTTTGGTGTTCGTTCGAACGTGACATCTTCTTCGATTGCAGAAGAATGTCCCTCTGTTTCGTGCGTGCCTCTAACAAGCTCAGGTCTCGCCACACAACTCGATTCCCTCTCACGACGCCATTCGTGGAATTTTCGATCGACCCTGGCTTGTTTTACACCGAAACGAAATCACATTTAAACGAGACAGTTTGTAAATCAAACAGTCCTAACGATGGTATCATCTGGCAGGCGTAGATTGGTAGAGTGGAGTGAATGCGAAGTGTCAATTCTTTTAGGTTTTCTAGCTGAACCAGTTGCCATAATCTGCCTGTAAAAGATTTTTGCTTCAAGTGACCAAACAGTATTCAATTTAAATATTTTAGATAATCAAAGCATTTACGTATGATTTTAATGCAGTCAGAAAGAATCTATTGGCGTACAATTGTTTTAAGTATTTACAGATTTTAGGAAAGAATATTGACGTAATTTTTATTAAAATTCAATCATTATTATTTCCCTACGATTTTTCTAATAAGAATTCAATAAAGTATTTCTTTGTTAGTGGACTTACCATAAGAAAATAAATCTTGCAATAAAGCCTGGAAATATATTTCTTGTTAGATTGCCCTCCTCCTACACAAGATGGAGACCGCAGTTTAATCTTTTAACGAGGACTTAACATCCCAACGTTAACTCGTAAAATCCCTCGAATTCGTGAAACGCGAAAGGAACGAAACTTCAACGACGCGATTAGACGGCCAAGTGTGTTTACCCTCGCTAATCGAGCCCGAAGATAGGAGTCCACGCACCCTCGAAGTAAACTTTCGGTTCCTACCTTTTTTAAATGTCCGATAGTTTACTCCCTCGCGCCAAGGCGATTCTCTAGCGGCTACGATGGCCCTTATTCCCCCGGAGCAGATTCGATTTTCTTGTCAGTTATTGAATCTCGCCGCGATTCCCGAAGAAAATCGTCTGGCAACGGAAGAGGGACCAAAGATTAGATGGGCAGAACTGGAAAGACGATCGACGGAACGTCCTTGAACGCCCGTTGAACCTGTCGCTGTCGAGCAAAATCGAGCTTATTTATCATCGATGTTCCAATCGTACCTCGCAAAGGTTTCACAGCTGGTCGTCGAAAGTACCATTGGTTAACAGTGCCTCCGCCCGCTTAAAATAATCAGCCCGTGTCAAAGGAAATTGTCTTTCGCTGTTTCCTTAACGAAACCCCGACGAAGGTTGGAGGTCTTCTCGAAAGTGGCAGAGGAATATCCTGCGCCAGGGTGTCCCATTTGCTTCGTTACCCTCGAATACCTTTGAAACTGTCAAAAGCAATCGTAATCACTGGACTTCCAAGGCAAGGTATATTTGTCGTGGCAGATAAAATTCGGCCAAGTTACAGCATTTAATATTTGAAAATTCAGGAAAAAGAACTTTTCATATATAAACTGTAATTGTAAAGAAAGTTTCGTCTCGTCATTCTCTATAAGATATTATTTTTTAATTGTATGTATTTCTTTTCTCGATACACGTAATTGGCAAGGTCAAATGACCTAAAGTATTGTCTCCCAAATATTTGAGTAGAATTAATAAAATTTCACCGTTGTGTCTAAGAAATTACACTTTCAACGCTACACTTTTTTCCTAATAATTTTTTACCAATTGCTCGCCCATAAATAAATTTCTTGCAACGTATTTGTTGTAACCCCGTTGAGGACACGTCTCGAGTGTTTAACCTTGCGTAGTAATCCATCACGCTACCATTTCGGGAACTACGTTTCAATGTTTTCTGACCCTTGATCGCCGTTTGGGACGACATACGGTGCACGGGGTGCGCTTTGGGACCGCGACCGATGGAAAGCCATAGAAAAAAAACTGGATGCACGCACGCACACGCGTAAAAACAACCCTTTTTGGGTAAGCTGGTGTGCGTGTTTGGTCGTCATTGTGACGTCGCAGCTTCGACGGAGGGAAAAAGATCGACGCGGGATCGCCTTTTCCGGTGGGAGCTTCCCGCACTCGAAATTGCTAGGCTGCCACTCAAATTGGCCTGGCACCGAACAATCGGGCTTATTACGAGGCATTTGTCAGCGCCGCGCTGCACTCTGCGGGTCTCGTGTTACCTCGTATATATATATATTTTTTTTTCGTTCTATCCGGACCAGGGGACAACCCGGTTACCTCCTCGCGAAAGGGTGCCTACCCTTTGCCAGCGTGTCCCCGCGTTTAGGGGTATGTCCTGGGTGTAATATTAGGGCACGATACATTGTAGCGACTTTAGCTGGGTTTTTCGGTGGAAACCGACGCCCGGCTACCACCTGTCGAGATTTCGACGGATGAACCGGATGGGGAGACGGTTACACGGGCAAACTGGATTATTCGGTGAACACAGGACGCGTTAAAGTGGGCGGGCACTCGGCTGGGGTGGATTCGAGTCCGAGAAGTAGCTAACGGTCGAAGGAAGTATTGTTACGATGCATATGTTTGTTAATAACCTTACAGAGAAACCTTACAGAGAATGACGAAACTTTTAGCAAACGAATTCAAGGTTCACATAGACTCACTCAACTCCACTTAAAATATTTGAATACTTCACAATTGGACACCAATAGAAGATTCATTCTGAGTGATATCCTGCATACCCTTTTCTTACTGTTATAGACTCATAGTAAATATTTTCCCTTACTCATTCCTGGCTCATTCCAAATATTTACTTTAACCAAATCACCAACTTCCTTCCTATACAGTCATAGTCCAAAGTCCAGTTTCCGAAATCCATAAAAGGCCCTGGTCTTCCATCCTCCAGGTCAGTTGTCAGTTTTACTATGCGCAGATCGGTTTCTAATGACACGTCGAAATTTATAATAAAGCACTGTTTTCCGTGAACGTCGATTTTACTTGAATAATAAGTGATACCCTAAGATATCGAGATGGACCGAGTATCACATTACGATCTAGAAATCCCACTACTATCCGCACACGTGTTGCCATCCTCGGTCCATGGTCCTCCTGCGTCGCGCATCGGCGACGATCAGTCGAATCGCGACCCCCTTCCGTTTCGGCCCCATCGTATTAGATAATCACCAAAGAACAGTGACGCGACGGGAGCGGGGGAGCCCGCTACAGGGACTTGAAAGGTCCCGACATTCATCATCTATGGACGCTCCAGAGAAGGGATTTTCCCCCATCCGGCTCGTGGACCGGTCGATGGTGGACCTGTTCGCGACTTCCCTTTCGAAAATTTTCTCTTTGTCATCGGTCCACCTCTCTCCCTCTTCTAGCTCTGTCCCTTGGCCCTTGTGTACACGCCAGGGTAAACACAATGTCAACGAGCACATTAATGTTACACTACACTCGTCGCCCGGCTCTTTCGTTGACGCTCGATCGACCGTTCCGCGAGCCTCTCCCAGAGTGACTCTTGGAAATCATGGCAAGAACAATCGCGCACTTGGTCGTGAGAGAGAGACAGCGATTGGCTGGATAGTTTGGCATTGTTCCACCCGGCTAGTTTACGGTCCATTTGACGCGAACAATCAATGAAAACTCGTTTCGCTTTCTTTCTTCGGCGCCAGGCAGCGAGGTGTTCGCCAAAGGTCCACGCGATCGTTCGACGAACCGCAACATCCATGTATCGGACGTCTGTAGCCTTGAACATGTCTTGGTTTTTGGAGCTGCTCACGTTTGTGAACAATTTTTAGTAGGGACGAAGAATGACGAGAATTTTGGAATTGATTATTTCAGTTCCTCAATGAAAAATTCTATTTTTTAGTTCCAAGTGCAAAGTGGCTCTTTGCAATAAATAAATTGACTAGGTTCTTGGAGCTGCTCGCGTTTGTGAATAATTTTTGGTGGGACCGAAGAATGACGAGAATTTTTTAATTAATTATTTCAGTTCCTTAATTATTCTATTCCCGAGATCCTCAGCTTTGTTGCTCGTAAATGTAGTAAAGTAATTGCGTGTGCATTTCGTGATCCACAACACGCAAAGTGCAAAGTGGCTGTTTGCTATAAGTGGATTTGACACAACAGTTAAGACAGTTCCAGTGGACTTTACGAAGCGAACGGAATCGAAAGGGAATCAATGGCGTAGCACGTGTACACGAAACGTCGATAATGGTACTCGTCTTCTTTCGAGAGGAACGATCTACTAAGGCATCCTACGGCATTATTTCCGCCCTTGGAGGACTTCTGAGCTTCGTATTGGATAGGTTTTCTTCTTGGATTCGAAGAGGGAATAAATGCAAAAGCTCCTTACGGTGTTCCCGCGCGCAATGCATAAACGTCGTGTTTTCCGTGCCCGTAGAAATGAATTCTTTGTACTCCAATCGTCGGCTCGATCCGGGAGCCTGTTCTTTACTTCTGAAGCGAGTATCGAGTCGCGTGTGATCGGTGTTAAAGTTTAGCACGAAGGCAAAAGAATTTATCCACTCGTGTCGAACGTGTATACTTTCACTGTTTTGGGGAAGAAAATTAATTGTTTTTTTTTTATAATAGCTGTGGGACATCTTCATTTACCATATAAAAAGTCTACATTTCATTTATACCATTTACAAACTCGTTTATAAATTCAACCAAAAGAAACAGATGAAAATATTGCACATACTCATTCTCTAAGATCTTTTTTGTTTTTATGAATTAATAGCGTCAACGAAATGATTTAATAATAATCAGAGTAGAATATCGAGAAATTGTAAGAGTCAAAAATAAAACTATTTCATATAATGATACATCACCGAACTGAAAGTAGGTAACGCCTCAAAGGTGATTTCTAACCCCCTTCTTTTGTAATCATTCATCACCAGCGTTCACATTTATGTACGGTCGTGACTCGGATAATCCAGCAGCGGGACGTCGTAATGGATATGTAAATCTGTAATTTAATTGCGTCGCTGAATAATAAGTCATTTAGCCGCGCGCCAAAACACACACCGGAAACAAACTTCGCCGTAGTGGAAAACCTCTCCTTTAGAAACGTATTCGTCCTGCGTAATAGAACAGTTTTAATGGTAATGTAACTCTCGGCTCAACTTTAATCGAACATCTTACCGTATTCGCATAAATATCTCCGCTCGAAAACTTGGCAAACGTCGAGGCTTATCGAGCTCAAATTTCCCGTAGTGGCTTAGCCGCTAAATAACTTGACTAATAATGGAACATTCCGAGAAGGCTCATAAATATTTTCATGGGGAACCGATTAGGGGATACACCGTGGTCGGAGAATTAATAAATTTGCATATACAGGACGAGTCAATAATAATTGCCACCTGAAATAATTCATTATTTATTCAAGGGAATAGAAAAACATTTCAAACATGTTTAAATTTTTAACAGAAACATATTTAGACAAGCTGAATAAATAACGAACTACTTCAGGTAAATTTTCATCGACTCAACCTGTATAAACACACACGCGCGCACGTAATCAAACACAGAGAAGAATAGGGAGGAATGCATAACAACGAAATATTCAAATAACGCTCTGCCGCGAAAACGTTTTAACACAAAACTCCTTTGGCGAATCAAAGTGTTTCGTAATTAACTTTGCTACTTTTAAACTCTCCTCTGTTACAAATGCCATTAAGAGTCGGCTACGGAGTTCAACGAACGATTCAATCTGCGCTAATTGAATAGACTGAAGTTAATATTTGGGAAAAAGGGATTTTCGAACGCGCAAATTGCTGAGGGCGAAGCGTTCCGCAAGATGAGGAGTACTTCTGCACCGCACGGGGTTTGCAAATGTTTGCCGTACGGAACGGCATCTGTTTAATTTCATCTCGCGTTGTTGTACACGTCAATGAACACGTATTAACGTAATCGAAAGCACGCGAGTTGAATTGGACGCTTCGAGATTTTATTAATGTCGGGATAAGATTGAAAATGACAGATTTACATTGGCGAAATGTTCGTTAAAAGTGACGAGCATTAAATATTTTTAGTATTCATACTAAAATGAAGAAGAATGACAAAGAAGAGGCAAGGAAGGTTAAATAATTTTGTTAAAGAAAAAAGGATTGAGGCTGTCCACTTACGTCTTAACCTCATTAGAAGACGAAGAAGTCACTGTTACAACATTTAAACAGAAAGCACATATTATCATTTTTCCAACGTGCAATAAAATCTACACGGAAATGTCCACTTCCAGCCCCATCGCACAATTCGACCACAACCGCCGGATCATTTCGCGATTCGTTCCATAATAAAGGGATGAAACGTCGCGTTACAAACGGCACATAAGCGTCGTTTAGCGAGGGGTTACGAAGTTTACCGTAGCGAGAAAGGAAGCCGTTTCTTCTATAAAAAGAAAAAAAAAAGAAAACGAAAGTCGCGAAGGTATTCGTTGGCGTCGTATGATATAATACCAGAGAGGGCACGTGACTCACGTGCGAAATTTGAAGGAAACGGATGGAGATGCGTGATACGGTAGCCCCGCTGGACGAGCTTCCTGCACGTTTCCGTGCGTGTTCGCGCATGAAACAGGCCAGAAGGACCCCGGAACGTTCTGTTTGCCGTGTCGCTCACAGTTTCCAAAATCACGGCTGCCCCCGCCGCGATTCGGGGAGAAGGGAAGAATGACGAAGCTGGCGAGCAGGCGTCGACTCGAGACTTTCGCGGAAGAACTTCCCTCGACACCTGGATCTCTGGCATATTTATCGACTCGCGGAGGAACGAGACGGTTACATTCTTGGCCGTCTTGGGTTCAGCTGTATTAAATAAAGCGGGAGGTCGGTAGTGTACTGTAGTGGAAGTTGGGAAAAAAGTTGGGTGCCTTTTTTCTTGGGAATTAGTATTCTATATTGATCGAGGAATTTCAGGGAACGTTGTGGTTTGGAGTGGTAAAGTTATGAGGTATTTAAGAATCTTTTTAGAAGAATCGAATGAGTGGGTGAATGTGATATTTTGCAAATATGTTTTGATATGATTGTAGTTATTACATGACTTTTGGGGGAATTTCTGTGCAATACGTTTTAGGAAACATTACTTTGAATAATTTGAAGTTTTAATATTACTATTTTATTTTAATTTTGATTACTTACATACCTTTTGCCTTCCACAGTATTATTATCACTGTCACATTGAAATTACAACCCATATTTACTCGTATTAAATCAAACAGATTTCCCATTGGCGAACATTCAATATGTAACATTTACATAGTACACTTCCCGTATTATAAAGTAAATACGTCCCTTTGTTAATTTCTTCTCATCAATCGTCAGGTCACTCGCTACCACCGTTTTGTCTAATTACCATTTCAAATTCTTTTCTCGCTCCTTCCTCGTACTTTTCTTCCCCCTATTCATTTCCTTTCGTGCATCAAACAGTTACACCATTCCCATTCCTTAGAAGATACTCGCCCTATTGTTTGCTCCATTTACATAATAGTAACCCTAATTCGTTCATTTCCATACATGAAATTTCTCCGGCTTATTCTTTTGTCACGCTCCCAATGATTGAATACCACGTGCATATTTCTGAAATGGTACAGTTGTTTGGAAAACAAACAAAGGGAGAAATTTATTGGTCATCTTGTTGAATGAAATTACTCTTGAAAAGTATCAGAGAAAAATGAAGTACCTTCAGTTTTAATTAGTTCTAAGTTGTGGTTATACTCTTTGTGGTTAGAAGACACTACTCTAGGCTCTGCTACTAGGCCCCATCCTTTTCCCTTTCTCAATAAACTCATAAATTCAAGGTTTCCTCGAGATCTCCTCCGTCCAACCCAAAGCTTCGTTGGTTCCATCATGGAGTAAACACTTCCATTTTTAATTACTTCTACGTCGTTAAAAGACACCGCTACTCTAGGCTCTGCTGCTAGCCACTATCCAGATCCTTTTCCCTTTCTCAATAAATTCATAAATTCAAGGTTTCCTCGAGATCTCCTCCTTCCAACCCAATCCTTCGTTAGTCCCATCGCGGTAGGTCCGGCCCTGGTACACTTTCCGTGAAATAAGACAATACGCTGGGGGACCGAAGAAATACGATTACTCGTTCGAAACGTATTGACACTGATATGGGAGAGGAGTACCTACAGGTACGGAGACGTTCGTAAATACGGACGGCGAATCGGTAACGTGGGTGAGGGGCATTAGCATAATTCAGGCTGAGCCGCACTCGAGATTCCTCCGCCGTGGAAGCTGGATGTCAGATGGCCGGCCTATGAAGAAGCCGGCAGCCGGGGATCTCCCGTAGAGGCACTGGAAGTTTCTCGCATCGAGATTAGCATCGGCGTCCGTAAACGCCAGAAAATAAGCGACGACCCCTCCCGCGCATTGTCGACCGCCGAAAATTTATTCCAATCCTTTGTTCTCGAACGCCCGTTAGTTATCATTAGTACGCCGCGCGCCTCGAGCACTTGTCAGGTAGACCGGAATACCAGAGACCCGCAGCCGGGGCTGCCACGCTCGTAAAGAAGCGTACGATTTTCTGCTTGAAGTATTTATTAGCGCGGCGGAGCCTTCTATATCTGCACGCGCCTATAGACGCTATTAAAAGGGGTTTTCTCGGCAGCACTCTTTTATTTTTCTTGGGAATGGAAGTACTAGGCATTTGTTTTTTTCTTGAGATTTTTACCAAGGTTTTCATAGTTGAACCATCACTTTAACACCTCATGTAGGCTATTAATTAATTAAAAGGATGTAGGACTCGTTAAACCATTCATTTTTTCCCTTGTATATTTTTCTCTAAATGCGCTAATCACAGAGTTATGGCTGTCACATCTTACTTAGCACACCCTGTATATATGTATAATCTGTGCAATAACCAGAAAACAATTTTACTAATCAATATTTTCTAAACGATATATGCGATTGTTGGAACTTTCATTCTCTTGAGCACCTCACTGTGCAAAATGAATGATACATTATGTAGATTAATTATAATATTAATTCACGCGATCGAAGAAAAACAGCCAGGTATAAATTAGACGAAATGGCCACGGTGCCATCAACCGAACTTAATTTATGCGAATGTCGACGATGGGCTACTATTTATGAGTCGGTCAGGGGAATTTTCTTGGTTATAATGCCAACTAAAAAGCAGTAGGTGTTTTCTGACCACCAAGGGAGCGGGTCGGGCTTCAGAATTCTTCGTGGACCACCAGATACGAGAGATTAAATGACAGGTAACTAAAAACTAGTGAGACCAGTACTTTCGACCTGACGACAGCTTTGACGGAATTGATGCTTTTCGGAAACTTTTTCTCACGGGAAACGAAAAACGAAGAGTGCGGCAAGATACTTCGCTAATAATAATAAAGTCATCGATGAAATATTCCTCCCTTCCGTCGGCGTGCCGCGACGTTGGCGATAAATAGCCGTAAAACTCTCTCTTGATTACTTATTAACAGATTATCGCGTCGATATATCTCTCCGGGAATTTCGAGAGTTCCAGCGGATAGATTTCAATCGGCAAATGAATTTGTATCAGAAAGTGGAATTATACATATAAATTGGATGTTAAAATTTACTAAGCGGCATCGATCAACGTGCTAAATATATTTTATGATCAGTTAGGACAATTATTTGTCTTGTTTAACCGTGACCTAAAGGGCACATGACGAAATTTTCCTGGAAATAATAATATAAAATATATTTTACAATTGAGATATAATTGTGTTTACTAGTCAATTTCTGGCACATACGGTATCAGAGTTTATTGTTGCCTACTTAATGTGAACAGTCGAAGCTCACTTTTGTTTAATAAATATAACAGGCCATGAAATATTAATATCAACAAGTAAACGACCAATCGACGCAAATAATAACGCAAATAATAAATCTATTGTTATTTGCCTGACAAATTTGCGTGCTTAAGCAAACATCAACGATCGATCCGTTTCGGTTGGAATCCCCAGATTTGCGTATCTTTTTAGGGGGTAAAAATGGTCGCCGTTGCGTGAAACCCTACCGTCGTTTCCTACCTCTCGAGGATAGCCCCCTTGCATACCATAAACCTCTTGAAGGCGAAGGGATAGCCGGAACTGGCCGTGCAAACTGGAATAAGGGACGGCGAGCGTCGCAACCCGAGGGAAAACAATGTGAGATACGGGCAAACTCCACCGATAAGATCTTTAGTTTGTCGCGAGGAGAGGAAGTGTATCAAGGAAGCCAGGATCTCTAGCACTACTGAACGCAGCATTATGCTGTATCCTTATTATCAGGCTAGATAACCAGGATTAAATTTGAGCAACTGAACCGAATGTCCAGGGTTAATTCGGCTGTGCCAGAATCAATTTTTTAAGGGATGGTGGAACAATTGATGAAAATGGTAGCTCGTTGATACTTTGAGAATACTTTCGAGAGAGATTGTCAAGGGTCAGGATTTTATTTTCTTTGCAGTTGCAGGTGGACATATTAATACGAGTATTAGGTTGTCCCGATAGTTTCTTTCGCGAGTTGCACTCAATTATTTTATGTAGTCGTGTTTATATAAATAGACGATCTAATTTCATAGATATTCATGTTGTAACAGTAATGGAGCAAAATGAATCGTGCACAATTCAGTAATGTAACATAAAACATGAAATATTGTGCATGTGTTACTTATTAATAAAGCGAAAAAAACTTTTGGGACAACCTAATATTATATAAATTGAAGTTCCACTTGTATTTGTTTCAAAAAACAAATTCCAAAGTCACTTTAGTTTATATACAAACTATAAATGACAAATAAGAACATGGCACAATGCCACTAGTAAAGGCTTTTCTTTTTGACAAAGGGACCCTTACAACTCTCATTGAAATATTATGCATTTCTTCCTAACGCAACTACTGTTACCAAAAGTCATCAAAAGCCTTTCTTAAATATCTCAGTACCAATAATTGGACTTGTACCACTCGCGTCGCTAAAAAATCGTTTGTATCGGTCCAGTGATGGTCGTCAGATGGGCGAAAAGAAGTGGCTGCACCGTTCCAGGTAGATCCTCGCGAGGCGGCATAAGCTTAGAGACCGGGTTAGCTTCGGGAGGGCCTGCTTGCCATCTGGCCGATGTGCAATCTGACTTAGTCCTTTTTTTACGTAATCCCAGACGTTTCACAATCTCGGATGAGAAACTCGTTCTTCGGGCCCTCCTTCTTCCTTTTCCGTGGCTACCCCGAGCAAAGGCCCTCCATTGAAACCGCTGTATCGCGACGAAAATCGAATTCGGGATTCCACGTTCAGCGCTCACCCCCTTCGCGCAACCCCTACACGTGAGAAGAAGCGATGAAAGTGTCTCCAACCTCCACGGGATATTCCCCCTTAGAGCAAGGATTTTCGCGACGCTTTTCTACTTTTTTTTTTATTTACCAAGTTCTCCCGGTTATTTGAAAACTATTCTAGGAAGATCTAAATCCGCGGGATGGGGGCTACGAACTTCGGTATTATTCTTCATGAGGCCAATGATCGGGCCACTGAAGGGACCAACTCGCTGGAAAATCTCTACTTTTCCATGGAACGATTGGAGTGGATCTCCTTCCACTGTAACAATTATTTTTTAGAGACTGTAAGACAATTTTATGGAAGTTTTTAGATGGTGTTTTTATTCTTATAAGGGCTTACAATTTTATTTTTATTTGATTGTTTTGTATTACTATGAGTTCTTAGTTATAGTGTATTAACAGCTTTTAAAAACCTGCCATTTTCTAATTTTAGAATTCTCAGAGTCCCGTTTTGAGAAACCCTTTGTCGAAACATTCGAAGGCTCGTCTCGCTGCAATATTTTCGTTCGCGTCCGAGAGGTTCAATCCATGCAAGATTCGTAATTTTCTGCGCGTCATCGCGTTTCACTTACGTCCTCGAGAAAAATCGTGGCCTGGGTTCGTTGAACAGGTTCACCGTGACTCGGCGAATAGCGTTTCCAGGGGTGAACGATCCAGCGGACAGGGCGATCCTTCCAACACATCTTCGGCAACCAGATGTTCGATCCAGTGGCCTCTCCAGGAAGCAATGACATGGTCGATTACCCGTGTTGCTTTCAGCGAAACAATCGTTCCAGTTTTTACGATCGCGTGCTACTCCCCGATCGTTCAGATTCAATTAAATAAAAAGAAGCACGACAACCACGAGACTTTAAATTCAATTTCTGATAGCATAGATTCCGGAGGTTAATTACGATCCGCTACGAAGAGCCAGCACGTCAACCGATCCAAACTTGCGCGATTAATCTCGTACAACGTCGGCCAATTTACCTGGACAACTATGCGTAACATTTCTTTGTTTTTTTTATCCGTGGCGCGGTACGAGCCAGTTACAACGACGGGACTCGCGAAACTTACTCCCATCTTCTTACGCGAGCGGCGAACACGTGTTTAACCAGACTAACAGTTATGATGCACGACGACGACGTGCCGGAGGAAGTTTCGCTAGTCGAGGAAGATTCTCCGCGCGTTCCAGTTGTGCGTCAGTGTAACCTACAACGAATGTGTGAAGTTGAAGGGAAGCAAAACGTTCAGGGTCGATGGAAACACCGACCATCCCCCATTGTGAGGTCAGATTCCAGGAAACGTGGTCGAAATTCAAACAATCAGGTTATCAATACCCCTGACACGGACGTAATTAATTACTGGGGAAAGTAACGCGTTTTCCATGGCGTTTGGGGTTCGATTATCTGAGATAGGATTGTTTCAATATATACAAAATTATGGTATTAATTTTGAAGAGGAGTTTCACAAGATGTTCCATGAGTGTCTATAACTAGTGACTGACTTAAAAAATTAAATCCTAAATCCCCTTTTAATAAACCTCTATACTAAAAACAATTATAAATCCTGAATTATCATCTCGGT
This sequence comes from Hylaeus anthracinus, assembly GCF_026225885.1. Classification (NCBI taxonomy): domain Eukaryota; kingdom Metazoa; phylum Arthropoda; class Insecta; order Hymenoptera; family Colletidae; genus Hylaeus; species Hylaeus anthracinus. The sequence goes on from NW_026534347.1 coordinate 7,254,581, forward strand.
CTGTAACATTGGTTTCGTAAAAAAAATTTCTATTACCAATAGTCAGTAAAGCATGAACGTAAAAAATTCTTGGCAGACTCTTACCCCAGTGAATCTTCCCTGGACCAACCCCATCTACGTCCAATAAAAATTGAGGAGCACTCTAGGACACCATCCCTCACAATTTAATCTTTACTCGCAAACATTGATTCCTCTCAACGTAAAAGTGTCAATGATTACGCCTCAATAATCGCTGTCATAATTTCACCTCCCCTAATGACTCTCGCTCATGCTTCTCCTTCTTCTTCTGCATTTGTCACTTCCTTGGGACGACAGAAAGACAACTTGGGCTCTTTGAGGAGCGGCATGACCCCCGAGGAGAAGCTATTCCTCATAAGTTCGCACCGCACGAAGTGGGAACGTAAACTATTTATGAAATGGTCTTGCGAGATACGAAGTATGTGAAACAGATCCTCATTTGTAACCGTCCTTGAAGTTTTCCCAGCGAAATTTCACTGAAAACTTGCGGATGTCTTTGTTTCGCGCTTCCTGAGATTCCTCATACGGCACGGTTCTTAAGTTGGCCCGATGAACATTTGCGCCAAGTTTCGTCCAAATCAACGTCTGACAGTGGCTACATTCCTTTATCAATGGTAACTGTACAAGGGAGATAAGAGACAATGTGCCATTCATGGTCATTTGTCTTACGTGATATTGTAAATGAAAAGGAATAAGGTGTCGAGTTATTCTGGATTCAGGACTCATCGTATTTGTCTTTGGTATACAATTTTTATTATTTTAAATTCTTTCTGTGTGTTATTATATGTGTTATTATACCTTCTCAAGTGTTGTAGTATTACTTTGCATTGAATTATTATTATTATTATTATTATGAAATAATATATCTTTTTTCAATACTATTTAGCAAGAATAATTATTGATCTGTTTATTGACAACGTAATGTTAGCTGCATCTCGTCTTTAACTCGCATTCATACTTCTCATTTTAATAATTGTTATATTTATGTATCTATCCACTAATGCATGGCTAGAGTAAACTTAGTGTCGATGAAAATAATATATAATAATAATAATAATAACTCAAATATATGATTTCGACCACGTGTACCCTAAGTATTCTATAATTACACATCGTGAGGATCACATTTACACGTTTCGAGGATCCCTCACCCCCTCGTGCCTCCCTGTGGAGAACTTGATAAAAGATTCGGTCATTGTGATTCCATTTGTCTTCCGTGGAACTCGCAGACAACGCAATCCGAGCACAATCGCTCTTTTCTCTCCCCAGGTTCTTCTGGGAAGCTGACTTCATCTCGTTCATTAAAGAAACGAGGAAAAAAAGAACCCGTAACAGGTTCACTTTCTGCGCGTATAGTGAAGTCATCCCGTCTAGCATCCATCGTGGCAGACTCGATAAGCAGATCGCGAAAAGGAAATTTCACCGCGAGGATCGATGAAAATAGCCTTACTTCGAGATTCGATTCCGTATAACAGATTTCTTTCTTTTATATTAAATCTCGCATTCGGGAAGGTCTCGAATATGGACGAAAAGGATAATTAAGAAATTGTTATGTTCTCACGATTGATTCACGATTCAGTAGCGGCAAGTAGTATTTTCGGTACAATACGAATGCTTATTATCCCGCATCTATTATTATAATTGCCCTGACTAACGATCTCGTCTTAGACGCGACGCTATTCATCGTTTGACACGGTCTGTTCCAAGTAATTATGTGCTAACAAACTATGGACTAATTGGAGACTGTCCAATCGATTAATAGCGTCACGTCTAAGGCAGGATCTACTGCTCCAGATAACCCTTACCGATGAGTTCAATTAGCAGATCCTGGACGAAACGCTGTGACGTAAGCTGCATTTCCCTGTCGCATAACTCAGCTGTACAAGTGACAACCTACTTAACCTACTGCACCTAACATACTCAATTCAACCCATGCATTTCCAACTTCTTAATGAATCTATACAAACTTTGACAGATGTGCGATTTTGCCTATTGTTATACTTTTACGATTATTATAACCTACTTAACCTACTGCATCTAACATACTCAATTCAACCCATGCATTTCCAACTTCTTAATGAATCTATACGAACTTTGACAGATGTGCAATTTTGCTTATTGTTATACTTTTACGATTATTATAATTATCAAGTTCGCTTGTAATCTGTTAGATAAACATCAATAAAGAAAATTTGTTGGTTAATGAACTTGGAGTATAAAGATACATTCCAATGACCAGGTTGAGACTTAGATTATTTACCAGATTAAATTAAGAACTTGGAACATTAGTATTTTAATATAACAAAATGACAAGTAAATATTTCTAATCAAACTACAGTTACAAATGATTGACTGTAAAGGCACAGAATTAATTTCTGCATATGATATAATAAAGAATATCAGATTTTTAACAGTATCAGAATTCATGATATCAAAAACAAATGAATCCTTCAACCCCCTCTTTCCACAGTTCAACATCCAACCTTACCAACTAAAGTTTCCCCGTGGCTGTATTCTTACAAATAGATATTACCAATTTTTCCTCTCCCTCCGGGATGAAATTTCCCCGACACTGTCAGGCGTATCTTCGATCGCGTTCCTCACGTGGGAGAGTGTTACCAAGGGCTCGGGACACGTGAAAACCGTGTAGTCCGACGCGAGATACCGGATAGCCTCGACGTGAAAGGATTAAAAGAAACCCCCTCGGTACGATCCATTATTACGCGCGTTCTTCTCGCGCATTATGCTCACGGAACGCGTGTTTATCCAAGCCCCCGGCTAAGAGGCGCGATGGGCATCGTGCGAGAAAGTTTTCGAAGCCGACGCGCAAGAGGATTCTCCCTCTGACCGACAACGCCGCAGCTCCGGTCACGGCGCAACGAGGAAGAGAGCCTGTTGCCCAGAGCTCCGTAATTTACGGACCAATCATTCTCGTATGCAGATGTTACGGGGCCCCGAGGGTTGCCTCCTGTAAGACCTCTCTTCCCGTCCCCGAGACCAGCCAACCCTTTTTTCCAAAGCGTTCTCCGAGAGCCCGAGCGCTCTTCAGCATCATCACACACGACTTAGCCCCGGACCTCCCGCGCGGCTCTAACCGTGCTTCACAGTTTTATTGGCTTAACTCACTATTTTACAGCCGATAGTGGATTAAAGAGATTAAACGCGAGCTAGAGGGTCGTCCCGTGTACGCTGCGTGCTTCCTATAGAGACATAAACCCGCCAAGATACGAGGATTACTCTTCTTTTCCCTCGATTCCGTTTTTTTTTTTTTTACTCTCTCTTTCTCTCTCGTTTTTATTTCTTGTAACGGACGGTTCCGCTCGCATACCAGCTTCGGGGCGTATCCGAAGGGATGGCATACGATAAAAACGTGATTCACGTTGATGGACGCGGTCGCTGCTGGTTCGATGTGATTATAGTTTTGGTCGCACGGTGCACGATGCTCGGTAGATTGGGATCGTAAATGGTTTCGTACGCGTGTTTTAGTTTCGCTTAGGATTAGTACAGGTATCGATTGATGCGAACAGTAAAAGGTTTTCTGATCCGCTGCTCGGAATGATGGGATTGGCCGCGCGAGTCAGCTGCTTGTCAGCGTGGCGCTGCTTTATCGAATAAGAGACATTACTTTTATAACCTGCGATGCGAGAAAATGGAACGCTGTTTATCAAGGAATGTAATGTAAGCATGGATGATTAGAATGCAGTTTTGTGGTACTATAGAAAGGTGTAGTCTTAGTGCCGTTTCCAACAATGAAGATTTTTCAGGTCATTTTTGAGCTGGACCAATTATTGGGTCATCCTTCAAGTTCTTGGCAATGATTATTCCACTATTCTAATTAATACGTGAAATGTACTTAATGTTTACGCGTTTATGGCAAATAAAAATATAGGGAAATTTATAAAACTCTGCTCAAATGTATGAAATATCAACAATAACATACATATACAATTTACAAGATGAGACATACTTTCATATAACTTCCAATTCTTCTTTGTATTTCTAAAGATACGAATTGACATAAACATCCACGATTTAATAATCACATTCTCTCTCTACTATCTTCTCCCACCTTTCTATCAAAGCCACTATATCGCATTATTCACAAGAAAAATTCCACTTCCAATTATAAATGTTTCTGTCCGTTCACCTCCACTAAAGCTACAATATAAATCCCAAGTAGTATTTCCAACGCTAGAATATTCTAAAATATTTTAAATTCCTCCCAAACGCCGTGCATAATTCGTTTAATCGATAGCACGAGCAGCAATCGCAAATAATTGCAGCCCCTGCCTTCGAATTATAAACGACGCGAACTTTTCCACGACTGCGTTCCCAGCGTGACTTCGTACCCGTCCGAGTTAATTCGTCTCCGCCTCTTGAATAAATGCAGCTCGCCTCGGTGTATCAGGTTCGGGTGTTCTAAATACCTTGAACAATCTTCGAGTCTCGTGAAAACGACTCGTTCTCTCGTGCCTTGGAATCGTTTTGTCGCGACGCAGCCGCGACCGAGCAAAGTAGCGGGAAAGGGAATTGGGTCGCGCGAATGAAAATCGGTCAGCGGCTCTATTCTCCGGCAAATTGAAAATTTCCCTGCAATCTCGCGGTACGGCGAATGCGAAACTGGCTTCTCTTTCTTTTTTTTTTCGCGATATTGATAGGAATCTCGCGATGACGCGGGGTAAGGATTAATCTGTGTTAATATTTTGCTTTCTGGGTCCTTATTTCTTTTTTATTATTATTATTGTTTTTCTATTCCATTCGAATAAGCTATACATTAATTTGTTTTTAATATATATTGAGTAAATTTGGGTATAATAGTCCATACTTTGCGGAGTTTGAGTTTCAAAATTGATAATGTTGGAATATTAATATTCAGGACTGAAGATTACCCCCATTTGTGTTTGATAAAATGGTAGTGTATTGGTGGGTACTGCTCTTGGATTTATTTATACTGGCGTACCCTACATATTTTGCATCCTGTGCCACTCAAGAGGCACTTGGCCCGATCATGGTCCCCTTGTCAACCTCGTGGAGTATCAAAGGTAGGGAGGGTTGGTCGATATCTCGGCTGCTGGCAGTTCTATAAAATATTTGCATAGAACTAAAAAGGTTCCCAATTTAATTTCCTGTAAGCCTCCTTATACAAATTTGTCTCCAAAACTCACGATTTGATCTATGTATACAGTTTCTTCAAGTCATTCTACCTCTCGTGACATTCTTTTATTTTTCCTTTCTAAAGATCTCAGTTATTTTATTTTATCTTGACATTCTCCTGACAGTATGCGTTATAATACATTTAATAATTCAAGTCTACCATATTTCAATTTCCAACATCAAAGAAGACCAAAAAAAGAATACATTTGAATAATTAATTAATATCGATTTGAAATGTACAAATCGATAAAAACGTAGAAACATTTTTCGGGAATCCCGAAGTAAAATGATTATTCACTCGACGAAATAAAATATAAATCTTCTAAAAATTCTGTCTCACAGTCCATTTTATTCTCTAGGCCTCACAGAGTGAATAAAAATTGTCTGTAAGCACATTTCAAGTAAAACCTGCACAAAAGCTCAAAGCTACCTGGCCAAAGATTTTCCAGAGGCACAGTAGCCCCTGAAATAAACCAGAAAAACGAATCCCACCTAAACAGTTAAATTTTCATTAATTCCTCATGCTCGACGTCACGCGAAAAATGGCGAACCAGCCGTAATTTTACTCGAAACAACTTTCTCGGTAAGACGAGCAATCTCGAACGGACTCGATGAATTACGCCGAGCAATTCGTCGACCCCTTACGACCTCCGGGGGCTTGTTATCGTTCTGACCCATTTACAAGCCGCAATTACGCGAATCGCTTTTATCTATTTGTCCGTCGCTCGCCGTTGTACACATCGTTCGGCCGTTGCCGTGGATAATTTAATCGGGACCACCGGCTCGTATCGAAGAAGAGAAACACGCTGAGAAGTCGACAGGTGGTCGAAAAACGAGAGAAACAACATCCTTCGACACGGGAGAGATTCGAACCGCATTGGTTGCGTGCAATTGTTATATAGTCACGAGGTTGCGAGAGACCGATCGGAATTGTTTCCGGAAGCTTGTTCCTCTTGTAAACGCCGTGGACCGAATTACCATTTCGGAGCCACGATGCAACCATCGCTGTACCTTTCTGCTTGGGTTTGTTTCTTCGTCCCTTTTAGGAGGGTGGCTAGGTTCAGCTGATTTATTAATTCAATTACTGGTTCTTGATGTGTAAACTGTGGATTTTAATTATTTATGGGACAAGTGAGTATGATAAATATATCGGAAAGAAAAAATTAATATTATTATACATTAGAATATATATATTTTTTGGGAAATCTGGATGGAAGAATGACATCTTTCCAACGCTACGTTGATTAGGAGGTACAACTATAAATATATGTTATGGAATTATATCATTATACATATATATACATATGTGATATAAAAATGTATTCATGTATGATATAAAATTCTACTATAGGCATAATATAAACATATCTAAATGTATGATAAAAACATGTGAACTTTACACAATTATCATACAATATTTAGAATTAATATTAAAATTCCTGTAAAAGTCTATTGATATTCTCCAACATACTTTCACGGGAATAATTATGAGAAAACAATTTTAAATTTAATTAAAATCTTTACGAGAATTTAAATACGAACGCCCCAAAAGTCGGGAAAGAGAAAATAACATTCGTGCAATTAAGGATTAAACTGGATTCCCGCAACTAAATTTTGCATACTATTCGATTAGTAGAGGCATAGATGAAATTCTAGAAATGGTGAAAAATTTAAATTGACCATCAGACCTGTCGTCAAATATCCATGACCCGGTGTATCTTCAGGTTGTTGTGTGAGAGGTGGTTAAGAATGACTGGCTTACGTAAACAGGGGAAGAAAAGGGGGATGAATATGGCGATATCGTTCGAGCCGTCAATACTTTTCCCGTTCGGCGTCCGTTTACGCGGAGAGGATCCACGCTGCCTGGCGGCCCATTCAAGTCTCGTTACGCTAACCATTGACTCGTTAACTCGCTCTCGGCCCATTATTTCGCAATGTATTACGGAGGCATTAAGTTGAGCGTGAATTCCGTGAATGGCGTGAAGCCGCCGGAAACGCTGGAAATATTCAGTCCAAGTTCGGTTGCCCGCGCAGAAAAAGAAACAGAAAGGAAGAAACACAGAAGGAACTGTTACGCACTAATCTTGATAAAACTTAGTTTGTTCGAGGTACGAAAAATATAGAAATCGTAGAAAACTATACTATTTGATGAATACTTTTTTTTTGTGGTAGTGATTATTCGTACTTTTGGGGGTGAAATCACCCTTCGATGTTTTATATTTTAGATAAACGAAGAAAAATATTGTGAACAGAAATTGGGAGATAATATAGAGAAACGATTTTCTTAAACAATTCTCATATATCTATCCATCATGTATGATTTTCGTTTCTGTGTAATAACACATCTTACCAATTACATTGAATGTAATGACAATTTTAACCGTTAAAAAGAATGTGTCGAATGATCTCCACGTGACCCCTCCGATAATAGGCTGTTCGAATGATAGACAACCGAGGTTCGGATAATAGAAATCGTACCGCACTGTTTACCAATGAGAGGTTACAACGTCGGTAGAAATGAAATTCTTCGGCTGACTTGGCCGCTAGCTGTGCTCGGAATTAAATTAAAAACTGTTCTCAGTTGCCTGGGATAAACAACAGGGAATTCTACGGAGTTCATTCGAACCGGCGCGAGCTGTTATTTTATTGGTTTTTCAATCCGTCAGCAGGATAATTCCTTCCCCGTTGAAAATACCAGAATATATGACGCGCCGACACGTTTTATGTAAAATAAACACGACATAAAAATTCATTGTCCATTATGTTCGCTTTGCGAGCATTTCTTTGATAATAGAACGCGTTACGATCTTTGAAAGCTTCATCGAATTTGTAAAAAATTTTCGAATGGACATTTCTATTCTTCGGTATAACCAAAAATTAATTTAATAAAATAATTAAATACATTTGTAGGTAAAAAGTGTTTCCTTTTTATGTTACTTCTCGTTCCTCTCGGCATTATGTATTTATTTATTTTGTTTTGTTGATGCAACGTTGGAAATGGTCTAGAATATTCATGAGTTGAATGTTAATGCAGAAGGAAAAATTGCATTGTGGAATTGTATTATGTTTTCAAAATTGTATTAATCGTGTACATCTTTTGCTACTCGCAAAAATAAGATGGAGAATCTAAATGGAAACAACACGTGAATAATGAAGTTTTATCTGTATCTTATTGCCCCGAGGTGGATAAATAAATGAAAACCTTCTATTGTCGGAAGGTAAGTACAATACACAATTCCATCTGATAATTCGAGAACAAACAGCTGGATTTCTTACGAATACAGCGGAGCACGGTTTATGCAGTACTGAGTAATATTGTTTTGACCATTGTTACTTCTTACTTACAAATGGAAATGAAGGCAATATTATCCTCATTCTGGACTTTCTACTTTTATGCCACGTTTGTGTACTAAACTTTACAGGACACAATTCGTGTTTCATTTTATATCACTCTCACGTTGTATTATTTTTAAACAACGCACTCTGAACAAGAAACTGTACAATTTTTTTTATAAGCCAGGTACATGTCTATGGAAATGAATTATTTTTATAAAAATCGAAGAGTGCTCCAATTTTTCTTTGTTCGAAGCAGTCGATGATTACCCTATAATTAAACTCTACGGTAAGCTACATCTCGATCTATTCTTAACATTCCACTCAACAAATGCTCAAATTTCACACGTACGAACCAAACTTCCGCGACAAGTCAATTTATCGTGTCCGTTGCGGGGGCGTTCCTAAACGACCCATCGCGGCCCTCGTTCGAGACGGTTTCGGGTAAAATTTATTCTTACAAAAACAACCGTCTTCGACACGTGGAAGTCTCTCTGGTCACGCATGGCACATCAACGGAAACATAAAAAAAAAAACAAGAACAACACAAGACGTGTTCCTTCTTCCGTGCGAAGATCACGCAACAGCTCGACACCGAGGTTCGAGATCACTTTCACCGAGGACAGAAAACCAAGAACCATTGCCCCTGCCGCGAGAATGATGAAACTTAAAGAGAGATACGCCGCGGTACATGAACAATTAATAACAGGAATAATAATTTAAGCTACTGTCAAATAAATATATTATCAAATATACCATGAAAAGTTGAATATTAATTTCAGTTTCTTTAGCACGAAGACCCTTAAGTAAAACGAAAACGAAAACAATTGTTTAAGAGTATCTTACAGTGATAATAACAATCTGTTAGATAGTGGAAATTTCGCCCTTTAATTTGAATGTTGTTAGAACTTAGAATTTAGAAACACAAAATGGCGGCTTCAATATAGAAGACCAAAATGCGAAAAGTGATTCGATTTGGATGAAACTTGGTATACGGAGGTTTTGGGGGTCGCTGATACCAAATCTAAACTGAAAAATTGTAAACTAAATTCTTTGGAATCCCGTGTATCGAAAGTGAAACTCATGCGGTACAATTGATCACGTGCTCCAATGAAAAGTATCACTTTAAAAAACCCCTGAACATCTTACACTTATTCATGTTCCACTACGTACACAACCGGGAACAAAACAGATCCAGCGAGAGAAACAAAACGAATCACGATGAAACGCAAGAAAGTGACGAGAAGAACGGTCTGAGAGCGATCGAGGGAGCAACGAAAGCGTCTTCCGATGTTATCCACTGCAGCATCGGTGAAGTAGTGGTTGCCGTGATCGCCAAGGACCGGCTGTTGCCCTTCCCTCTCCCGTTACCCTACCCTTCACAATACGCCCCCCGAAAGGTCCTACACGAGCCACCCCTTCCCCAAAGATCTCCCTGCCGCTCGTTTGCTAACCCCACTCCTCTTTCGGCTCCATCCGCCACAGTGTCGGGAGTCATCGGCTGGCCCTGTATCCTCAGTCTGTCAGTGACCGCGCAAGCGTGCGGTTCATCTCCGACTTGATACAGGAGCCACGGGTCGATGTTGCGAAACGAACGTTCCCTTCGACGTCCGCGTATCCGGATCCCCAACCCCTTGTAACTCGTTACGTCGACGTTCAACCGCCGATCGATCGTTTTCGACGCGCTCCAATCCGCGTCATAGTAATCGATCCACGTGCGCCGAGGGAAACCGTGATCGTTCAACGTTACCGGAAAGTTATCGAGTGAATACGGTGAATTCAACCCCCCCCCCCCCCCCCCAGGGGTTGTCGAACGTAGTGCGATAGTTCTGTGCTCGAGGGATAATAGTGCTGCAAGTGATAACAGTCCGCAGTGATACTGACAGGTGGCTAGTCAAACGTGACATTCGGAGCTCCGAGGGGAGGAAATCTGGAGGTCATCGATCAGACAAACTTTCGCTGAATTCGGGGAAGAAATTGTGGTTGGCACGTGGCTCTCACGAAAAAATGAAACGAGACTTGCGAAGAATTCTTACAAAATTTTGGTAAGAATTGGTGGAATCCTGGTGGATCGAAGGATCTCAGGCACGTGCTACAGCGATCATTAGTTCCCCCGCTCCGATTTGGAATAAGTTTGCAGCCAGTTCGCAGCGACCACTCGTTGTTTACGTGCAAATCCGCGTGGCTAACCAACCGTATGCAAATTCCCAGGATATTCAACGCTCAAACGACCCGGGAACTTTTCCGTATCAGCGAGCCGTATCGAATCAATTCCTGAATTTCATCGACGCGGGCGACTTTTCCACGACCAAGGAGCCGCGCCGTGCCTCTATAGGTTTTTTTTTCCCTGGCCGAGAGGGGCTGCACAGGTGCACGAGAGGCAATTCCGGGCTCGCAACTTTCCACGGCTCCGTATTTCGCGCGGACACGCGACGAAGTTTAATTTGGGATTCGTGCGGGGTAGTTTCGTGTGTGTACTTTGTCGTACGCGAACGACGCCATCCATCGACGTCGCGATCCCTTTGAAGTTCCCAAACCGGAAGGATCGTTTGTGCGTCGGGGACCAACGTTTGGTTGAGTGGTTCGCGCACAGGTGAAAATTTCGCTTTCTCGAGTCCGTCTGGTCGCGAGTGCCGCGACGGTTAACATCGAGTAATCTCGAGGGGCATGCCGATCCGTCGATGACGAAGGTGATCGTAGTGCGTCTCGATGTGCGATCCCACGGCGTTGTTGGACCTAGTGCCGAGCGAGGGATTACTCAAGAGGCCGTCCATGGACTATAACGAGTACACGTACTGCTACGGTGGTGGTCGAGGTGGGTGGTATTCTTCCCTTGCTTCTTTCTCGTGTTCGAGAGGCCGCGGTGTAGTTTTTCTTCGAGCAGTGGAACCAGTCCGTGCGGTCGCTGGAACGTGCTGGATTTCCTTCGATCTCGGTTCGCGCCGATTTCTTTCTCGAACCTCAACGTGTACGATCTTGGAGGAATGCTTCACGGTTCGGCGCGATTCTGCGTAGAAATCGAACGTGCCGCAATGCCGATCGACGTCTCGTGGGACCGCGTCGGGGGATTGTTGATGGATCATCCCGCGGCGGCGTATTTCCAACCCGACGCGATTTATTTTCCTTCCGTGGATCATTGTTCGCGCGACGAACGCGCGGTCCGGGCAATTTTCACCTGGCTTTTTTTTCCTAGCACAGGGCAATTCATTTTCGTTTATTTGTGGGGGAAAGCAGTTTCTTCGATATCGTGGGTGATTTTTCTCGTGGCGATCGTTTTTGGGAGGGAAGTGGTTTGTATGGATTACGAAGATTTAGTTTCGGAGTGGAGTGTTCCTTGGAGGTGTATGGGCGACCAAAATTTCGGAGTATGGTTGTTTTTGTTCTCCCACAAGGAATTCATTTTCGTTTATTTGTGTATTTTCTCGTGGTGTTCATTTCGGGAGGAAAATATTTTAGAGTAATATATTTCTTAGATTTTGGTGGTCCAAATTTGGAGTCGCTATACTCGTTCAACCAGAAATATTCTTTGTACTAGGAGAAAATGATTTCAAATTAATGTACAATTACATATACAGCAAATATTTTTGTAAAGAAACAGAAGGTTGTTGAATTCAACTATTTCTCTGAATATATCTGTACTGGGAATGATTTATCTAGTTTCTTTTGTTTTCTTCGATACTGTTTCGTGGACAAGTGACAGTAGCCTTCATTGTTCCATGTCCGTGCGTCGATTGCATAGCAAAATATTCACTTTTCTCTGGGTCGTCTATAATATTCTGTTAATTGTGCTTTCTAATAATAAGCCAGAGCTGTCGCGTGTGGACGTGTATAATATTTTCCATAGAGCTTATTTTTTGAGTAAACTTAGTGCGTTTTGAAGTAAAATTCTTCTAACATAAGCTGCAATTCAAAATTGTTGAGCACTCTTCGATCGTTTTAGTAAGAAACCTGTTTTCACGTTAAATTAATTAAATTAAATTTTAAGGGGATATTTTTGAAAATTAATTATTTACTATTCATATTTCATATTCATTGAGCAAAGAAATTATTTTTACACTATGAAAAGAATGTTAGAATGACACAAAATAAAAGATTGGACATTGGAAATATCCTTCAGAAAATCACGAAAGTTTACAATACATTTTTTGGGAGAGAAACACGAAATATTAGGTTTCGATCATTTCACCAAATATGCGTCTCTCCTGACAGCGAAATATGTTTTGATGAATTCTTTTGGCTTCGATAGTTTTTTATGAACGAGTAACAATAGCCTTCATTGTTCGGTCTATGCGTGATAGTTATTCAGTGCTGTGCAATATTCGCAGGCTTTGTCCTGCGCTGTCAATTATATTCCGTTAATTGTGATTTCTAGTGGTCGATTGGAAGTAGTGTCTTCGATACCATTGTTACATTGACGTGAGTAACATTTTTCTTACAATTAGTGTTTACATTTGAAAGGAAATACGAAAGTAAAAGCACCAATCTTGAAAAAGAAAATAAATTGTTTATCGATTGGAGCTGATTTTGAAAAATTATTCGCCTTAGCTATTTTATCCTGAACGCTGACATCCAGATTACGATAATAATTCTCCTTTCAAGTGGTAATTTGAAGTATTCATACCGGCGTTCAAAATTTTGAAGTACTCTTCAATGTTTAAAATAAATCAAATTGTAGTCGTGCTAAAGTTTATAGAGAAAATCAGCAGAAAATAGATGCTAATGAAAATTCATGTTTATGACAATTTAATATGTATATTGCATATTAAATATTCATCTATATTGCAAATTTGTTTATTATCTTTCAAGGCACATCTCATTAATAAAGCTCGTGAATGGTGCCATCGTTGAATTTTTAAAATCTACAAATAATTTGGTTTGCAAAGAATTAATTTCTCTAATGGACCCAGTATATTTGTGTTTAAAAAGAAACACGGTTTACTTCTATTAAAACTAGAAAGTGCTGCAATCTTGCGAGCGACAGTGCACAAAGTGCTCGATATTTCAAAATAACATCCACGTCGCTGGAAGTGTTTCTAATGGATCGTATCACGCTTCCAGAGGCGCAGAAAATTGCGCCCAGTATAAGAAACGTGCCGCGCCTAGGAAATAATAAACCGGGCATTTTTTGACTGAAATTGATTGCCTAACGGGAAAAACGAGCAGGCTGAAGAACACATCTCTCCGGTTGCAGCGAGGTGGTGGGTGTCACGCAACTGCATTATCACGCCGAACGTATTTGTCACGCTGACGCTTTCCAAATCGTGACGCGTAGAAATTTTTCACGAGTAGGGGGAGGAAATAGCGGGCCGCGTGGCGAAAATTCCGATGGATTTCGATTCCGCGAAACTGCATCGACGAGGAAAGAATTTAATTAAAAAAAGAAAAAAGAAAATAAATAAAACAGAGAAATAGGAAAATTTATGAATAGACGAGTATTTCTAGTAACTGTTTGGTTCCGTGTCATGGCATAAAAGTGGGAAGTTTTGAAGGTTCGTCAATTAAGAATGGAATGACACGTCGGGTAGGAGGCACTTATCGCCACGGGCGCATGCAAATCGTTGCACGCTAAATTTATCCCCGTGTAAATTCATGCGCCGGAGCTCTAGACCACGCTGTATCGATTACCACCACGAAATCTCGGCTTATCCAGCGATCGGCCTGCTCTGTTCGCGTGATAAAAGCCTCCTCTCTATTTCGAGCGTGGATCGATTTTCCCACTTTCACCGCTTTAAAAACGCGGCGATCAAGGAGACTTCCGTTTCGCGATAGGGGATGATCAGAATCCTGTTTAATCTACTGGGGCCTCGGACATACTAAAATAAATAGAACGCGATACCGTACATTTATTTAAATGTTTCAAATAATATCGTAGTATACACTACCCCTATTTATTTTTTTTTGTACAATATTTTAACAACCCTTTAATATCATGTACAACAAATAATCCTTTATTAGAACCTCCATATAAAATTTCTTAAATTCGATTCCAATTCATCAACCTCCAAAATATAGTAATTCAACCGACCCCAAATAATGTTAGCCATGCTTCTTTAGTCCAAAAAAAAATGTCCCGTCCCTTGATTAAGATAGATTCAACCTAAACAGTGGGGTTCTACCAGGGGCCTGCTTTCCAATGATTAAAAAGGCGAGTCTCCACATCCGATTCCGCTTCCCGTGAGAAGAAGCAGGCTGTTCGCGTTAACGGAGACCGCGGTAGTATTTATCAGGCTGACATTTCCAAATGTCGCGCGGTTTATCAGGTGTTCCCCGGTGTAAAGCTTAAGGCTTAGTCGCACGCATGCGCGATCGCGTCCATGGGAACGGACGGGCGCGTGCATCGAATCGACGACGTCATTAAATTTACATAATAAGGCGTCGCGTGGTCGAGCCGGGGGTTGGCAGCTACCGTTGCTACTGCTGCTGTGTCTATTGACGCTCCGACGCTGACATTCACGTGCAGCTGCAGTGATCGTTGGCAATTGAGAGCGAAACGTGTTTGGTTGTAGCTCCCCGAATGGGGGCTAATCGAGATCGAGCGAGTTGACGGGAAAAATATTATTCGACACGGTTCGGCAAAGCCCTTTAGAGTCCCTTCGTGACCCCCGTCCCTTAACGTGATATCGCTTTCGATGTAAACCGGTTTCGAACAATTTAAATTGCGGCCATTTAACGGAATCAAGTTAGTTTTTAAATCTCAAACACCGCTTCAGGTATATAAAATTATTTATTCCGGTGTAATGTTTCTCAGAGCGACTTCTCAGTCAGCAAGAAAGTTAATAACTTGCCGATTTAATTCGTTGTTTGTTATTCGGATGAAATTTTGGACTCTTGTCGCAGAGTCGTAACAACCGGACTGCTTTAAAACGACACGACACCCTTTCCCTGCATCGTCCCTATCCAAACTATTCACTTTAACTGTCGCAAGTTTCGAAACGATCACCCCGAGCGGTGCACCAGCCGGTTGCGCTATCGAATGCGCCGCGTAACGATCCCCCGAAAACGACGCGACGAGACCGAGTTCTCTCCACACCTTTCGCTTTACGCGGTAGCCCGCGGATTCCCGCTTTACGAAACTCTCCCGTCCGGGCGAACTTTCGTCCCATTGACGAAAGCGAGACGAACCGTCGTAAAAACAAACTCCCACACGCCTCGTCGGCTCTGCTTACCATCCCATTCCCACCGAATCGACGGAGAACGATAACGTTCGTGTTCGGCTTCGATTCGACGATTCATGGACCCGTTACGGAAGCTCGTCGAGAAGCGAGCCAGCTCTGGGCAAGTTTACCCTGAGAGCTTGTCGAGTAATAATAACGCAGCGTTTCCCCGAAGATCCGCGAATTTCCGCCTCGTCGAAAGTCTTGCGTGTCGTGACGAATTTATTTTGAAGTTAGTATACAAAGGGATGGGTCTGGGATTGTAGAATTTTAGTTTGTTGGCTGAACTTTTATTTCAAGGGTAGGGTGGGTCTTATCAAACTAGATTTATTCCGGAGATGCTAAATAAATGTGAGGCGTGGTTATGAAATTATTGGTGAATTTTCGCGTTGACACTAAACCTACCACGACCGGTCAAATGACCATTTTCAAATTTTCCAAATCTCTCTAAAACGTTAATGGAGTGGAATATTATTAATTATGACAAAAAAAAAGCAAAAGTAGACTACCTATAGGAACTTGCGCACCAGTTTGAACATTTATCTAGCGGAAACGACTATTGAGAGGTCTGAAATTTGAATTGTCGAGACAAAAATAGGACAATACGCAAGCCCTTGCAATTCCGTGTACGTATACAGTGATGTGGAGCTGTGCGAGTGCGTACGAGCACATACAAGGCACGAGAGTCCACTCCCTTAAGATCCTTCACATATATTCTGTATAAATAAAAGCATATATCAGTATCGAGAAAATAAAATTCTCAGAACCTTGATAAAAGCGTGTCAGCGATAACCACGCGCGTACCTTTAACGAGGAACGAGGACCTTGCACCGATCCCCAACAAACCAGCCGCAGGATCGTTCGTAGCGCGCGGGAGGTCCTGGGTATTTCGCGCCGTCTGCCTCTCTCTTTCGCTTGTTATTACTAGACGTTAATCTCACCCGTAGGGGGGGGGTGGAGCGGAGGCACGGCTGGCGTAATTCAAGAAGCCTGCCCTCGTTACAGTAGCATTTCAGCCTCGGGGGTCGATAATAGTAGCGTTCAACGAGGGTTTTTAGGTACGTGACGCGATGTCAATTCCGGAACTGATGTTTCAACGTTTGACACGGAGGGTCGCGCTAACCGAGGGACACGCACGGCTCGCGTCGCCTGTGCTGCAGGAGTGTGCATTGACGAGGACCACGAGGGACGGTCGAAACGTCAGGTCCTGATAAACGTTTTCTAATGAAGAAATATTAATGTGCGCCCACTGGCTTGCTTGTAATATCGAGTTCGGTGTTCGTATGCATTATCAGTGAGCACGAACGAGGCGAGAAATTTGTTTGAATGACGAGAAGAGGGTCTAAACGTGGGTGGTATTTACTTTGATAATGTCGAGGGTGCAGGTGGTAGTTGGGGAGACTGGAAGACTTGTTGAGGAAAGAGAAAGGGTAGGAGTACAAGATGCTTCGTGGAAAGGTTGCGTGTATACTTTTTGGGATTGGGAGGAATTCAGGGTTGAAATACTTTAACAGTGTGTTAATATAAAACAACTATATTTTATAAAACAGTTTAAATATTTAACCAACCTGAACAACTGCAGGACTGCATTCAGACTGAAGGAACTGAATTGTACCATTTCTC
Source organism: Hylaeus anthracinus (assembly GCF_026225885.1). NCBI lineage: Eukaryota > Metazoa > Arthropoda > Insecta > Hymenoptera > Colletidae > Hylaeus > Hylaeus anthracinus. Next base: position 7,271,863 of record NW_026534347.1, read on the forward strand.
ATAAAAGGAAGCAGATATAAATCACTGAACTATTATATAATACAATATAAGTGTGAATATTTGTTGTAATAATTCGGTAATGTGAAGATCAGACCTGTAACCACGAACTTCTTCGTTATTCTTCCATCCCCAACGCACACATTACGAAACACCCTCCCGCCCGCCGTATCTACGGATAGAGATCAACTGAAACGTCAGATGTAACAAAAATTCGATTCTTATTAAAGGCACGTGCACGATTGTATCGGTTATCCGTTCCCGTTACCGGCAGGCAGTTCGCAGAATGTGATTGCTCGAGCAAAAGTTGGAAAGAGGAATCCCGGTAACGCGAGGACGACTCGAAGGACGAGCACCCCCTAAGATCGTCTCTTGTATGACCTCGTCGGGCCTCCTTCCAATATCCACGATCTGCCAAACGCAGGAGAGCCTCCCACCCCGACATTTCCACCCCAAAACCCTCGCGAAACGCTGCCCTCCGCTTCTGCTTCATCTCCTTTCCTTTATTTCTCGATTCTCCCACTCGTCTCCTTCTTTTACGGCGTTTGTCTCCCACACCCAAACGACGGCATCGATTTTAACCTTGGCTTTCGCGGATTTATTTCGGGCCGCCCCCGTTTTTCTCTTCGCGGCGCAGGAATGCCGGACGCGAAAGCGTATCTTCATGAAGGAATAATTCCTCTTCGCGGAAAATGGAGTGGAGGACTGACGCCGAACAGGGTGGAGAGGGAAAACCCCGTAAGTGCCGATAATGTTTCCGAGATGGCCGAGGAAAGCCGCGCGTCCGAGTTTTCCGCCTCTTGCGGTCCAATTTGCGCGACACGCGAGCACGCCGCCATTTGTTGCGTCAATTTATCGGGGATGAAACGGGAGGCAACAATCGAGAGCGGGGATTTGGAAGCTTGAAAGATTTCTATGTTTGCTGGGTAGGAAATAGAGTCAGAAGGTGGGAAAAATTGTAATTTGGAAGAAAATAGAAGGAAATGCCTAGGTGAGTTACTGAAAGATTCGAACTCACCTAAAAAACCCTCGTTGAGCGTATAACTCGTGGTTAAAATAACTGATCCATACATTTAACAATAATTGTAAATACTATTTGGCATTAAACGTATATTTTTGTCCTTTGTAAATAAGATATAATTTTTTATATTCATTTTCTTGTCGTTCAAGCTGGTTTTCAGGATGATTGGTTGGTTTCATTTGCCATTATGCATTAGACAGCATAACTGTTTCTAATCTATCCTCTGAAAAATATAAATATTCAATCCCTGCAGCCTGCATGTCTGTTTTGTAATTTCCCCATCCACCCTGAGATCTCCAAAGAAAAACATCCAAAGGATAGAGGGGCCCCAGTACGTAGAAATAAACCACGAGGAAACTACGAATTAACGAGAAGCATCGGTCCGATACGCGATTTCTTATTCGAAGCGGCTCGTTTCACCTCGACGAAGTAGAACGGCGTTTCCATTTTCCGCGCGCATAAATCCGCGATCTCCACGCGATGCGACGGGGCTCATATTCACGGGAGGATACGCGCGCGGCGCGGAATTAATTAACGGAAATGCGTGGGCGTTAACAAGCCGTGGCGAGCCCCGACGTGTGCTTTTGACATCGGCATTCGTTAATCGGCGCCATTAACAATCGATAGGAATCGGCAGGGGCGGTCGACCGATCGTTTTCTCGTTGCTTTCGCTCGCCGCGTTATCGTCTTGTAATATCTACGGTGCCCCGTGATCAGCCACGGCCACGGTTCAGCCATAACGTAATCCGGTGATATAGAATCTGAGAGCGCGGTCTAACTATTAATTAAAGCCCTTCCGCTTTGCGGAGGTGGCCCCGGTCGTTAGTTCACCTACGCGAAGAAAGCCGTGATTTAGGAACGTGTCGATCCCCTTCGAGAACTTTCGAACCAGGATTTCTAATGGCCGTCCGTCCCCCCTCCCCGTAATGTGAGGAGATATAGAATACGATTCACGGGTAGTACGAGGAATACGAATACGAGTAATTATAATTACTGTCAATAATGAAAGGAACAAAAATTTGATAATGAAAAATTAAAAAACAAATCGTCCCTGAAGAATTTCAAACGGATACTATCGAGTCTCTTCGAATAGGAAATCATGTCGAGCCGATGTTTCACGTTAATTCGACGTTTCTTCGAGCTTGGTCGTGGTTTATTTGCGCAGGAGCGAAGCCTCCCTTCTTTGGATATTTTTCTTCGGGGATCTCCGGGTGTATATGAAACCATAAAACAGTTAAATAAGCAGGCTTTAGGGGTAGCGAAGACGAGGATAATCTAAATAATAGCATCCCTAGAACATATGCTTGTGAAACGTGTTTAACACGTGCTTCTGGTGAATTCTAGTCGGCCAAGTAAAACTGGAACGTATATTATTTAATTGTATTTGAAAGAGGGGTCGGGAACTTTCGAACAGGGCTTGGTAGCTATGATAATGAGTACTGATTCATCTATAATTCATAATTAAATGTGATGATAATAAGACTCTCTTTTTAGAATACATTCAGATACCTGAATTTAACGCAGCTTTTGACTTGCGCTTTTTCTTTATACCAGAAACGTCACAATAATTTTTAAACAATTGTGGATAATGTTTTTAAACGTAAACATGGCTAAAATATTTTTTGAAAGGATCTAGATGGAATATCGATCGAACATAGGAGGATTTGTCAAACCTCGACATCTCTAAATCGTTGAATCTCCACAAAATTCTTTGATTCACGAAACGTGATCCAAGTCTGGTGCACTCCGAGGGAGGAACTCGCGCTTTCCCCTGGGAATATCGGTCAGCACCGTTATTTTTAAATGAGCTAGCCACCGCACTTTTTTTTTTTTTATCGTTAACGAAATCGTTAGCGTGGTTGAATCCATAAACTTCTTTATGGCGTTACGTTTAACGTTACGTATTATTACTCCACCGTTATCGCTTATTGCATTAAGGGTTTTAAGTTACGATCTCCATAGAACCGGAGAAATCACGCATACGAGGGCGCTGCTAGTAAAATGCTTGGTATTAGCGAAAGGAGCACGCAGTGCGAGCTTGGAAAGTTAATTGAAAAGAAAGGAAAAATAGTTTCAGTAGCTGAATAAAAAATATAAAAATTATACAGCTTTTCTTCACCACCACGAATTTAAATAAAATTGAATTCTACTTGTAAAAACGGTACACAGCATACGTCTTTAATGAAAGGGTTGATAGAAGGTTCGATGAACTTAGATATTCCAATCTTTACTCCAACCATAATTCTGGATAATGATTTTAAATGTAAATGCGACTGAAATATTTTTCGAAAGGATCTAGATGGAATGTTAATCGAATAAAGGAGGATTTGTCAAACTTGGACGCTTCTAAATCCGTGGACGTTCATTTCCATTTTCCACGCTTTCTGGAATAATTAACAAGACTCGCTCTGATAGTCGAGCAGCTGATTCAGGAATGCCGACGCGAGATGCACACGAACACCGTCGTGCAACGAGTTGTTCGCGCCTACGCGCATCTGTCGCTTTCAATTAATTTTCGCGTCAAGGTTATCCACTAGCAGGTTTGTTAATTAGTACGCTTAACTAAATCAGCGGTATCGATCGTTTGATATCATTACTGTCGTTATCACTGTCACGGGATCTGTGGCTAATCGCGTGCCGCTGCAAATTTCGATTGCGGAATAAATGGGAGGGATAAATGGAGTGACTTTCGTAAAAAAAAAAAAAAGAAATGGAGGATGAATGGAAATGTGAAAGATACTTTTATCAAATGACGTGCATATACCTTCTGAAGTTTCTTGTTAAAAATGTATGCGAAACCTCGTAAAATAAACAGTTGTATTTAATACTAGTACGAAAGACACAAAATTTGCTCAAATTCAAAGTCTACATTTTAATGTTAATATTTCATCAATGATGTTAATTATTTTTTTATAAGCCTAATGTTTACTCTGCCCTCAAGAAACTCGATACATATGACCACTTATATAACGAACGATTTATATGTATTCTCGTTCTCTGAGACAATTGATGGTAATGGCAGATGGCAAGGATGTAAGTCGCCTATGTTATCGGTAGTGTTCGGAGTAATGCTCGTGTCCTTTCGAGGAGCAATGTAAGCGCAATCCGCGCTCAAAAGCGCCGATTCACGATTCGAGGCTGTCACCCACGCGGCACTGGGAGAGTCGAGGCGACCGTTTTGTTTCAACGAGCAATTTATCTGCTCCCCGCCCATTGTAACGCGAATATCCTGAGTCCACAAGCGATCCCTGGGACATTTGCGACGCACTGCGTCACCGGCCAAATTGCGGATCGTCGTTGTTGACCCTGTATCGGTAGATCGCAATCGCATGATCCACTTTTTTGCCCATCACTTATTCTACCATCTTGGGAGATATAGACACAAGTGTTTACGTTTTTATATAAAAATTAACGTTACTCATGATCTCTATATTTTTTTATAATCACAAAAATATATATTAAAGCGAGACTGCATATTTGTATATCGAAATTGATATATAGATAAAATTTGCTTTGGGTGCGTGTATTTGATTCGAATAAAAAGAAAGACTTTGTCTTCGATCTGGAAGACAAAAAGTAACTGCACGGAGCTCCAAAAGCGGCCATATGGAAGATAAACCCTAGAAATGAGCGTCGGAATAATTAATGCCCGTGGGCATACTCTTTTTTTTTGCGAGCTACCACGGTGCGCAACGCGACGCGAGAAACTGAAACACCCGCCGCGAGATGGAAGGCTCCTTGGGAAGAACCGGGCAACCGGTTCGACGCTCGTTCGCGCGCGATAAACGCTAATACGACGCCGACAAGCTCGTCTTCTAAGCCGCGGTACGTCGATGAGAGCCTCTTTGTGTTTCCGACTCGAGAAACAGCCGACATGTTCCTACACGCCCACGTGTCCCGACCATTATCGGCGCGCGATCCGATCTGAACGAGGAGTCGACGACGGTGGGCGACTCGCTGGCGAAATGTCATAATCGAAATGCGCGCGATTCTTTCGAGGGAATGGATCTCGAATGGTTCTTGGATCTTCGTGTTGTTTGGGTATGTTGGGACCTGGGTGACGAATTATTCACATGTTTACAACCCTTTCAGGGAACAGCGTCGGTTGAAGGAAGTTGTTAGTTGGTCATCTATTTAAATAACGTGAAACAGGAAAAATGTGGGACAGAATTACGTAGAAAGTGAATGGCTGAAGTGGTATAGGGAAGTAGTATATTTAATGTAGAATATTAAATGAATTATGAAATTGACACAGAGAAATGTCATAGTAATACGTGTAAATTGGAAAACATTGCTAGAGAAAATAGGAGGTTTCTAAAATCAGATTTATTACGCTTCATAAACGACCATGTATCAATTTTAATTAATAATGGCAACAAGAAATATATTCCATGATAAACAATACCAAAAGAATAGTTTCCCCGAAACAACTATGCTTCCCTCGCGTATCTCGCGGTATTTGTGAATATTTGCTTCTTTTAATTTATGTAAATGGTAAAGGACACACCGCGCGATAAAACGAGCGCTTGTTTGCGGAAGACATAATCCGCGTCGCGTACTCTAAACAGCGGGTAAACAAGCGTTGTTGCGAGCCGAATAGCTCAGCGGAAAAACGCGAAAACCGAGCAAACTCGAGCGTGTTCCCGCGTTTCCCCGTGAATCGTGAAATGTAAAAAATTTCACCGCAACGAAAGGGAGGCAGAATTATTACGCTTGCGTGACCGAAAAAACTCGCGGAGGGCGCGGGACGAGGGGAGGAAAGGCGTTCTCGAAATCGGAAACGTATTTTTTTTTTTTTTTTTTTTTTTTTTTTGATCCCCGTCGTTATTGAAACGCAATTATCGGCCATCACGGCGAACGAATGCAGAACCGATCGATCGGGGCGAAACCATAACGCCAAAGCGAGTGGATTCGAAAACATGATTGGACTCGATTCCGAAACACGGACGAAAGACAAAGCCGGCTTGTAAAAGTAATAACGTTAAAACAGAAATTGGCGAAATCTGGATATAAATGTCAACCGTGGAATAAAGGATAAATAATTTCAGCTTGTAAAATTGAGTAATAACGCAATGTACCGACAAAAGAATGAAAGAAGTATAATTTTAAGTTTACCTATAGTATTCCTATTCTTTGTCTCTGACAACCGCGCAGTTGACGTGGCATTGGACCCGCGTTTAAAAGGAGAAGCGATTAATCGAGACGTTTTTAAAGATAATAACGGCCCGCTTCACGTGTTGCTAGATTTTAATCGTCGCTAATCGGTCACCGGACGGAAGTCGAGCGTTTCGGCGTCGCCCTTTTTCCCTCCGGTCTCTGGAAACCGAGAATCCGTGGCGCTCGTATGGGCGCTTAAAGATCCCCAGACGCGTACTCCAATTCACACGGACCGACGATCCTTTGATTTCGACTCCCTTTTTCGTCCCACTGGAAGAATTCCACGCGAGAAGACCACCGTGCCACGGCTTTTCCACGCTCCGTTCGTCGCTTGGATCTCGAAGAAAAGGTGTGGGAAGACCGACGGAAGAGGAAGAAAACAGGGCTCGATGTCGTATCAAGCTGCTCGACTGAGGTCCACTCGAATGCTCGTGCTTCACCGAGTCCAGCTCGTAAAGAACGGCGGGATTTTCGTGGCTCTTTTACCTCCTCGACTCGTGGCGCATACATTCTAATGGCAAACGAATTAAGGAGCTTACCCCCGTGTCTTGAATCAAAAATGGGTAATACTTAGACATTCCAATTTTGTTGTAAGAGGAAATACGCGACATATGGAACTGAAATTTTTGGTGCTTCTTAGTACAACTATGGAGATGATACATGAATTTTTTGGTGTATCTGATTCCGATAATAGCCGAGTTATTAATTCTCAAGTAATTATGTCCGACTAATCAAACTGGCTATTTCTTCGTTAAATAAAATTAAATGAAATGCACCATTCACAAGATAAAAATATAGAGAAAGATGATACTCATTCATAATTAAAAATAGCGTAAAATAAAATAAAATGTATAAAGCATTATAAACAATCGAATTCATATACTGTACTCCATTTAGTTTCTCTCTTTAATTTATTATGTACAAAGTGACCTCCGGCTCTAACAAACCTCGACCGTGGAGCATAAATTCTAATGGGAAACGAATTAAGTCTCAACCCCACGAACTTGCCGCTTCTTTTCGGCGAACGTTCTCGCCCCAACGAGAACGAAAGGATATATCATTCGATTACCATTGTACGCTCCTCCATTTGCTCACTTCTTCGCGCTTTCCTCCGTTCGTTGCTCATTCCGGCAAACGAACATTCGTTTTGTTCATCTCCGGGCATTATTGGCTCGTTAAGCGGAGTTATTACGCCGAGCAATCGTTTATTAGTTCCTTCGTACCCACGGTTCTTCCCCGCAGGAATTTCAGTCGATTTATTATGTCCGTATCGCGATGCCTCGTAATATTCGCGGTCCCGAGGTGACTGTATAAACTTTCTGAAAACGTGGAATTAACAATAGGGTTGTAAAAGTTTGCAGGCGTAGCGTCTGGGTTCCGAATTTTACGAGGCTACCCTGCGTGGGTCAATAATTGAGCTTATTATGCAAATGGCGCGGTTCTATTTTTATAAAATGTATTATATTCTGGAGTTAACAGGAAATTATTAAAATTCATACTAGATAATGAAATTTTCTTGACGTTACGGGTCTCAGGTCTTGAAGTCTTCTCGTGCCTACTTTACTAATCTAAAAATCATCATCGTCAGTTGTCACGAAAATATTTGGAATACTTGGATGTGTGTAGCCATCTCGAATTTAGCTCTTCTCGAGACAACACCTACACAAACAACTGCAACTGGCACCAATGACTTAATTCTTTATATCCAGTGACATCATAATGGCCCTAATCGACGCTATCGCACGTAATTAAAACACTGCTTTTCGGCGTAATTGCTACTTTTTGTTATAAACTCGTACGATGGCGAAGTTCCTCGAACCAATTTCTCCCTTAGTCAGTTTGTCATCCCAATTCACCACTTTAAAGAAAATTTTATCAAATTATACTTGTTCAATTATTCATCGTTTACAGAAATAGTAGATAATGGTAGAAATTACTTGAAACGAATTTAAGAAACCAAAGTCCTTATTATAATTCTTTTTCTATTTCATCTATGACAATATTCAAATTTCACCTAAAGTGAAGTTTATTATATTTCATTTAATCCTCAGAATCTCTGATATTTTTCAATAATAATGACTGATCAGGGCAATTGTAAATTCTAGAAAATCTTATACGTTCGTACCAAATTTTAAGGGTTTGTGTCGATTACTTTGATTGCAAAAGAAATCACAAAAACTACCTAGAAACTCTGAAAAAACTAAAAGAGCAAACCCCTTTAAATTTGATCCCGATTTGTCATGCACTGTATGAACTCCGATTCGAAGCTGTTCCCTCTCCATCCTCGAAACGAATCGACGCTACCGGCTACGTCGCAGCGACGAAGCTAATTTTATTTTCCGCGGTATTTCCTCGCCGCGAAATTCGATAGCTACACCAGGAACGAAGGAAGGAAGGAACGCTCCATGGATTTCACCCTCGGTCCCTGTCCCTATCCCTTCACCCCCTGCGCTTTCTTTCGACGGCGGTTTCGCAGCCTCTTTATTCTCGAGCCACGTAAATTCTAATGGGAAACGAATTAAGCTCTTTTTTCTCTCCCCACTGGTCGAGTCTGGACGCCATCCCGAAACCGTGCAGTTCCCGTTTCGTTTGCTGGAAAAAAAGGCTGCCCTTGCGTACGAAGTCCCTAGATACAGGGAGCACGGAAGCCATTTCAGGACCCTTTTATTTAAAAGATTTAAAGGAAACCCTTTGATTTATTTGAATAGGAAGGTGTAACTTGGAAGTCGCAGGAAGGAGAGAAATTATATCGAAAATATTGTTCAAGTAAGGTTGTTGTAAAGGAATATCTAAGCGTGGACTTGAAAATATATGATCGTGCCTGTGAGTACCTTGCGCTTGTAGATTTTTGTTGTTACATCCATGAGCTTGTTCGTACACATATTTGTAATGAAACATTCGTTTGGTAATATTAAAACTATTATTTAATTTAGACAAACTCTTTAATAAACATAGAGGGAACGAATATTTAGGAGGGTGACTGTAGGTATATCGCCACGGATAAACTTATCTAAAAACTGATATTTCTTCCTCTCCGACAACGGATCGAAGCACTCGAGCGCGTTTCCTCCAGCCGTGGACAAGTATTTCTCTCCCGTCTGGCCGGTATACCGGCAAGATTCGGAGCGAAATCACGAACACGCGTAGAAAACGTGCGCGTGTCCCGCGCCAGTAATCCAAGGTACACAGAGGCTGGCTACAACGCGTCCCTCTCGTTGAAACGCTCGGCAACGAGAGAGGGTGGCCCGGCGTAAACTTCCATCGTCGAGTGACCCTGCACAAGTCCTTCCGAGTTCCCTTTTTCTGATTCCGCCCGACGACTTGCCGGCGTCGGAGGAAAATCTTGAAAAATGAAGGGGGTCGGGCGGTCCGCGGCCGAGGGGTGCAAGAAGACAGAGGGAGAAAGAGAATAATAGAGGCCTCGAGATGGACGAAAACGGTTTTAATTGGAAGCCAGAGGAGGAAGGAAACGACGTCGGGTTGCCTGGCCGTGGATAGGGGCGAGGCGAACCGTGGCAGGAGGAGCGGAACGGGGGTGGAGAAAGGTTAGAGGGATGGTTGAAGGGAGGCGATAGCGGCGATGGTGGTTCTTTACCCTCCAGCTCGTTCTTCGCTCCCTTTACCCTCGCTACGTACATTTTCGCGCGGACGTACACCGCTCTTGTACACGTTAATGCGTGCACACCACCTCATGGGAACGCGCACCGACACCTGGGTGCACCTCACTGTGACCGAATCGCCCTTTCTGCCTTTAAACGTCACTTTCTGCACGTCACTTGTCTGATATTGTACCGGAATTAAAGCCCTTAAATACGGGAAGTTGTCGACGTAGTCGTTGGGGATGGTTTTTGGAGTCTCGGAGTCGGGAGTGGGTTGGAAAAGGATATTGGATTCGCGAGGATATTAATTGACAGGAATAGTTTAAGGTTGACACGTCGCGTGCTTTTCTCGAGGGAGCGGAAATAGAAAGTATTATTAGACCGAAGACTAGAGGGAGGTTAGACTTGGCATACTTAATTCATTCCTCGTTAGAATACGAGAAAATTTATGTACGGTATTCGTGAGTGTATTAATTAGTTGACTGGGGATGTTGATGACATTCTACAAATATTTCAAAATTAGTTGAAGAACAACAATTGGAACGGCAATCTTAGACGAATATTCTATAATATTTCGACTACAGTTGGTGTTACAGTTATTTACAAAAATTAATCAAATGAGAAAATGGTGGGAAGAGTGGGAATTGACACAATACAGTACTTTTCACGTGGACAGGTGAAAAATTCGTTCGGGTCAATAATTTATGCTCGGAATGGCGTCACAGAATTTAGTTGTGTAATAATATCACGAACACGGTTGATCGGTTAGTATTCCAAAGTTCCCGTGAAAATTCGCCCTGGCTGCGCGACGCGGTAGTATATCAATTTGCCGTAATTGAATTGCGTTTCGATGAAATATACCCCGCCTAAAGTGGCGCTATCGAGCTATGCTCGATCGAAAACCCTCGCAAAAGGAGAATGATTTTTCCATCGAAACGATGGAATCTAATATCTCGCGAAAATCGAGCTTTGTCAATGAGAATTGCCATGAATGGTATTTTTAATATTAAATAAATAGAAAAACATCCAAATCAATTACAACTAAAAAATCTAACCTTAATCAAACCTATTTAAATTAGTAATGTTCCTTTTCACGCTCCATCGCCTATAGTATGTTGAATTGGTACATATTTGTAGCCCGAACCAATACACGCTCGAACGTGTACATATCCACGACGCTGAAGAGCGCCTTCGAAAAGGCACGACGCATCGGAATCGGTGATAAAGGGGCTGGAAATAGCATAGTCTTTCGATAATATTTTCACAGGAGCCCTACCCTTCGAGTTATCTACGAGAATATATAATTACCTTGCCCTCTCCCGGGATAATAATTCACATGCTGCCCCAGAAGCCCCGCCGGAAGTACATTTTCAAGCTGGGACACGTCGATTTCGTTCTTTTTAGACGAAACGCGTGCACGGGGGCTCTGGAAAGTTTTCCTCCCCCAAGTCGAAGTTGGAAACTTTGATCGACTTCGATCGACTGCTTCGAAAATTTACAGCTTCTGTCTGAAAAACGCAAATATCACGATGAAAAATCCAATCCAGCTTTTTGACATCCTCGATTCGTCATCCCACCCCTAGCAAGCCCAGTCCGGTCCATTTAAACACCCTTTGGAAACTCATGAATCGATTCGAGCAGTTCGCGATGGAAGCACGAAAGAAACTGTATCGAAGGATCGAATTAATTTTCGTACGAGATCGTGGAGCGTGTTAAATCGTTCAGAAGTAAAACGCAACGACGTCGGAGCGTCGCGGCAACATTTACTGCCATTCCAGAGGGGAAAAGTGAGCAAACGATTCGGATCCCCAGTCACGTATCGGCGGGGGCAGAATCGACCGTATTTCGTGGGAGCGGAACGGAGAAAATGGACAAGGGTTGGTCTTCTGTCTGGATTAGCTTTCGAACCGGAACGAATTAATACTATATCGCGCGCTGGGAAAAAATATGCCCCCTGGCCAAGTTCGCGTCCCGAGAATCGTGACTCCGTAACGAATGGGGATGGAAATGGGGCCAAAGATCGGTACCAGAAATCTGGATATCGAGGAACAATGCTCGAACCGAATGTGGAACGATGCGACGATGCTTCACTATAAACAACGTGGCACGTTGGGAAAACGCTACACCGTTGAAAACAGTTACAGGATCGTGTTTCCGAGACTGAACGGTTCACTGTGAATCGAATACCACGGGGAGAGAAAGAAAACGTTTTTGGACAATGTAGAGCCGATTGAGTGTCAGATTTTTATTTTTACAGGCTTATTACTTTAAGAAATTAATAATTTGAATCGTTGCTTGGCAATTTTCTTTTCAGTAAAGACTTGAAAATGGATGTAAAATAGTCGAGTTTGATATCCGTGCAAAATACGTTTCAGTCATAAAATAATTCATTAACATTTGGGCCGTTCATCGGACAAATTACCTCGTTCTCGATTTCACAACTAATATGTAGTGAATGGTTCATTTCTAGCGAACATTCCACTTACAAGTCACCAGGTTAAACCAAAGAACTGTCCCAAAACCATCAAGTACTCCATCCAGCGCGAATTGCCTCTTTCCCTCCTGCCCCACGTAATCCCAGCACGTTCCGATCCCCGATTTCAACCGCGTCCAAACAAAGCGCCAGCAGTCGTTCAATCTCGAAAGTTGGATAAGTTAGCCCAAGGGATCGGGGGAGCCCGTGTAACATCCTCTTGATTCCATCCAGCACGCGAAGCCAAACGTAACCGAAAAGCGAAAGCGGGGTACCCGAAGTCCTGCTCGCAAGGGTGGCTCCTTACCTTCTCTAATAAATTCCATTAGGCATGGGCTCTTGGTTTCGCGAAGGTCCTCGATATTATGTTACGCGTTCCTTGCGTGGATGCTCAATGGGCGCGCATCCATTACGCGGCCCGGTGCGACAACAACCGTCGAGGCGAGGCGCATTCAGAGGAATCCTTTTCTAGGCCAACCGGGCCCCTGTTCTCGGTTCTTTCTTCGGGGTCCTCCGGTGGCTGGGTCCCGGGGACCCAGGGCTCAACCAGGCGAGGATAATTCGATTCAACGGTGCCTCTCGTTCTTCCTTTCGTCGTTGAGCGCATGCTCCATAGCACGAGGCTCATCCTGGACACTGGATTACCGGATAGCGGTAGCTACGGCAGGTCTGACCGTCGTTCGTCTTTTGTGCCCGGGTTGTCTCCCTCTCTCTCCGTCGTCTTCTCGGGGCTGTCGTCGCGCTCCACCCTCCGGTCTCTCTCGTTGCTCTTTTCCCTCCTTTGACGCGCGACCCTATGCACCGATCGACGCCGTTCGAGAAGAAAGGATCCTCGAAGTAACGACCGGCACAATGACTACTCCCGCCGATCTATTAGGAAGAATAACGACGTGCCGCGGAGTCTTCTGCTCCGGTGATTCGGTGAGAATGAACGCGGAGATCCTTTGACGAACAGCTTAGGCGCGCGAAAGCCTGTCGCGTTGGCGCGAGGATGTTCAGGGCTCGTGGACATCGTGAGTGGGAACGTGGAAATTCTTCTTCGTGGTTCGGCTTTGATTAGGAATGTCGAGAATGGGGATGAAGAATTATTGTACATTTTTATTATTACGTGTAGAATTTGCATGGTTTGGAGGGGATTATTGGACGACGTGTGAAATAATTTTTTATTTAAGTTGGGCTTAATGTAATAAGGCTGTTCAGGGAGTAAAAGGAGCTCAGTTAGGCAGTCATTCTAAATAATAAATATATAACAGTAACACGTAGTACATACTAAATTCATACTGCTGAATAGTAAGTAATAATAAACTGACTTTAAACAGGAAAAAGATTAAATACATACCCCTATTAAATGCTTCACTATGAATTCCAACTACGATCACACTGTCTATTTAATTTCACTACGAATATATATCAAACATAACCTATTTATTCTCTATTATCTATTGTATTTACTTTAATTATTAATCATTATAAAATATAAAACTACAATTTGAATCAAGAAAATATTAATATACTACCATATATTCAAATCAGAAAAAGTAATTTAATTAATAAAACATTACCTTTGGGTGTATCTCCCCCATTTCAACCACCAAAGTCTCTAACGTTGAGGAGTCTTCCCCCCAGTGACTCAAAATTTTGCCTGTGAAGGATCGCCCGGACTTACGATGAAATGACTGAGCAATTTCGTTTCACTCGAAACGTAAAATCCGTTCGAGTCGCGGATAAAAACTCTTCGCCTGTGGAAACAAATTCGGTCGCGGATGTCGCGGGACGGACCCACTCCTCACGCCCTTCCGTTTCGGTTGGCGTCACAGTGTCATGGCAATTTACATGTCCTGGGTTTCCTTGGCGAACCGATGCACGCCGCTGGTAATGCCAAATGGCGTTCTTCCCCCAAGGGAAAATGTCGAAACGGAGAAACTTGGATCGTAAAAGGATCGAGTGCTCCCGGTTGAAGGGAAATTCTTATACGAAATTCGAATAACGAGGAAAGGATAAACAGCTCTCCTATCCTTCAAGAAAATTTTAGCCACAGAATGGTATTGTGCTTCACGGTGGACGAAAGCTTGTCTCAAGTGAATTATTTCGCAATTTCGAGCAGGAAAACTTGAGGGTTAAGGGTTGTTTATTATGCGAGTGGTGTGGTTCTCTTCGGAAGAGTAGAGGTTATAAATTATATGGTAGTGTAATACGCGTGAAAATGCAATCAGAATGTGTAACTTAATTCTCGTTAAGAAATGATATTTTAGATTAACATAAGGGTGTGAAAGTTCCGCTTATAGGAAGGTATAATTAGGTATAATTACGAAGCAAAATGTCGAACCTATTATTTAATTTAGGCAAACTTCTTTAATAGACGTAGAGGGTACGAATATTTGACTGTATGTGTATGTGTACAAAGGGTTGGTTTTGCTAAGAAAATTAATTATTAAAATTCTCTAACCTACGCTCTCGGCATTCTTAGATACAAAAGGAACTTCCAATGAATAAACACCATAGATCCCCTCGGGAGTTTCCTACGAGGAGGAAAAGGAAGGCCAAGGGGTTAGGCATGCGATTAGACGTAGATTGGGAAAGTCTTTGTCGTCCGAGGGAGTAAATCTTTTCTCTCCCCTCCTACGCCGTCATTCTCCTTCCCCTTCTCACCTCTTGTCACCCTTTTCTTGCCTCGTTGCCCTGTTTCTACGTCGACGCTCTTACTTCCTGTTGCGTTCCACATCGGATGTCAGGAGAACGTTCTTTACAGGCGGAGGATAAAAAAAAGGCTCGAATGGATCCAGTTCATTGGCTAATAGGCGGCGCAGAAAAAGGAGCAAGGCTCGAGTTTCACGTCGGTCACCCTATCCTGCGAACATCGCTGTTAGGCTTTTTAGATTGCTCGATACAATGAGAGAGGCAGAGGTGCTCCGAATCCGAGAGGGTTTATAATCGACTTAAGGATGCCGCCAACTGCTCCGCTCCGCGTAGCGACTTGGAGGAAATCTGAAAACCTGAACCTGAAATCGTGGCCCACTGGAATCTTTACGGAACCCGGAACTTTAAATGATCGTTGTCGAGGATCGCTCTGCTCGAGAATTTCTCAAATAAAACCTATGGATCGATTCACCAACTGAAAACAATGAAGAAAGTTTACGCAACCTCTTCTCCTATCTGCCCTCGCTTTGAAGATGGGAGCGAGTTCTGGGTGATCGAGTGAGCGAGAAACGATGCACCTTTTAAGCAAAGGCAAGTAGAGGATATGTTTACAGAAACTTATTTCATCGTTTTCACTTGGTGAATCGATTCCTTGCAGTTCCGAAAAATTACAGGACACTCTATAAATACCGTTTGTAAAAGACTATCGCTATAAACGTTCTTCATAGTTTTTCATATAATACTTATCATCCCTATCTGGAAAACAGTGATCATGGATTGCACACGTCTCGGAGTTCCATCCAATCTCCTCACGAAGTGACGACCCGCGTCGTTACAGGAATTAACAAAGACTGTTCGCTGCGTCTCGCGAGACAGCTAATGCGTCCCTTGTCAAAGGTGCGCGTCTTTTTTTCGAAAAAGGAAGAAGAACCAATGACATTGTTATAGATCAGGAGGAAGCACGACAAAGAAAGCCGGTGCCTTCGAAAATTTTCATTTCGCATCGCCGAGCACAGAAGAACGTGTCCTGCGATTCTGGGTCACTCCCCCTCGCGGTAATTCCTATAGCGGCGAAAGCCCGGCTGTGTGAAACGTGCCTAATCGCGAGATCGGCTCAACCCCTTTGCCTCGGTGAAAATCGCCTGGCCACCTGCCCAGGATTACGCGTAGGTATTGTTCGTCGTTGAATCCTGCAGGAGAACCGTGGCCAGGTTAGGTAATCTAGTCCGCAACGTTATTTCAACGGCGCGGCAAGTTAGCGCGCCGCGTTTTCTAATAATAGCGATTCCCATCGGTAAGATCCTAAATTGGGTTAAGAGTGGAGGAAGAAAAGAAACGTTTTCCATTTAAAAGTCTGCAAGCTGTGGGTTAGGCTGAGGAGCTTGAACTAGGCTTGGATAGCTAGGATTTATTGTTGTAAGGACTAGTTGAGGAACTTTCCTATCGGATGCAGGGTTAGAATTGTCAGCTGTTTAGGAAAGAATTTAAAAATATTCGAACCTTTGCTTGATTTTCAACGACTTTGTTTCGAGATCCATCTGTAAGTTCATTGTAATTGGTGGCTTATGGTGGTCTAGGAAGGGAAACTTGAAGGAAATGCAGAATATAGAATAATTTAAGGATTACCTGCTTGCTGCATACTTCATACAGTCAAAGTAGGACGATCTTAGAAACTGGAGGTGACTCGCTTCTATGAATAATTAAATTAATTCTACAATAAGTTACGAATATACTGCATATATTTATTTGTGTGCACAAAGGGATGTAATCAATTGTAAACTTATAATAATAATAGTCTTTGTTGCACCAGAATCATGTAGAATATAAATCGTAGGATTAAATGAAAGATGGTGTAAAGATGTACAATTTGGTTGCACACTACTAATTATTCACAATATTCATCAGATACTAGAAAATATTCTTTATATTACCTCCATGTAATTGCACCACTTTTAAGTGGTTCATTCCACTCGAAACAAATGAAAACCATAAAAATAAAATATGAACACCGTCATACGCGATCCGTATAAATACCCAAAGTCTTAAAATTAAAGTACGAAATGTCCTCGAGTACGTACTCGCCACTAATGCCATCCTTGAATCGCCAAGTGCGGACTTCTTGCGTCCAGCGTCGTTCGCACGGTAGACAGTTGTTAATGATCCGAAGCTGCAACGCATCCCCGGCGTTAAGTCGCCGTCCGGTAGCTCCCTAAGACTTCCTGGCAACAGAATAAAAACTCCGAAAGATTGCACGCCAATTGCTCCCGGCCATCCCCGTTTAGGAGGTGGTCCGCTTATCGCCGTCGCGATAAAAAGGATCGCGATTAGAGTAGAGTGAAGCGACAACGAAAAACCATCCTTGTTCATCTGTTGTACGTAAATCACAACGTATCCTTTCCATGGTTGTTGCAGGGTGTTTGTTGGACAATTCGGCGCCGCGGGGCCCGCCCGATGTGCCACCCCGTAACCCTACAATGAGTCGCGTCAACGGAAGATTGCCAGGAAGTCACGCAGTCAGTGATCACGAGCGTGATCCCGACCTCCAGCCGTCCTGCCTCGTACGCACCCCATCCGGTGGCTTCTACAGTATACCAAGTGAGTTTTCGAGGTCGCCCGATCTGATTTACGGGAAGGGAAGGGCCTCACGAAGACGTGGGAAAGGATTCTAGCTGTGTCCCTTGCACGATAATTGTCCGAGCTTAGCAGCGAATCGATGCCTCGCGAAAGGACTGTGACACTGGGTGTGTTAAGGGGGTTGCTCGTTTTATGGATGTTCCTGACTGATTCGGGAGGGTGAGGCTAAGCTACTCTTTCAATATAGTTGGTATTAGGTTGTCCCACAAGTTTCTTTCGTTTTATTAATAAGTAATACATGCACAATATCTTATGTTTTACATTACTGAATCGTGTACGATCCATTTTGATTCGTTACTGCTGCAACATCAATGTCTAAGAAACTAGATTTATATAAACAATGCCACACAAAATAATTGAGTGTCATTAATATTTTCGATGAAATGGGTTGCACTCGTTTTTCTAGCACCAGACTGCATCGAAGACCTATGTCTTAGTATTCAGCTGTTAAATCTTAGGACTTATCTGCTTCCAACTGTTAGGAACGGGAGTAACGATGACAAATCGATTGGGCCTAGGCCTTGGAGGCTCTCGGTTCATCTTCAAGGAATAAGAATGTCCTGCTTCCTTCAGGTTTGCATTTGTTTTCTTAGCACTAGACTGTACTGGTCAGCCCACGAGAGTTATTTGTCCATCTCTTGTGTCTGCATCAATCACTGTTACCTTTTTGTTTCCTTGAGAACCTACTTGATAAGCAGAGACAGTTGACACATTCTTCCTCTGAAATAAGAGATTGAGAAAATTGACATTGGCCTATCGGAGGCTGGCCTTCAGCTGCTTTAACGCAATCGCGTATTCCCATCCATCTTAAGACCGAACATGTCACGAACCAGATGTCTCAGTTTTTCCTGCACTCTGGATATTTGCTTCTCGATTATCACCGACTGATAGCTTCCCGAGAATACCGAGATCCTAGGAAAATCGAGCGAAAGTCCGTGTCCACTTATCGGAAGATCGATTAGCGACTGACGAACACTCGAGATATGAATATTTCCCTTCGAGAAACGAATAGTTAAGAATGTTTGACGGTTGACGAACGAAATTGAAAGGATAAACAGTTCGTGGAAGGAAAATCGCTGGTGTTTTGGAGGAGGTGTGTCTGGTGATAGCGTGGACAGTGTTCCATCAAGGCCCAGCAATAAGATGGCTTAGCCGTCGGGGGAAGTGACTGACGTCTCTGACGAGGGTAGCGCGGGCTGTAATCAGCGGTGGCCAATGGTGGGCGGGGGTGCGATAATTTTCTAAGACCACGTCCTTGTGGCTGCTATCTTATCGGCCACCCCGGGATCCTCGAGTGCCTGTAGAAAAATTCTACCGTACCTGAAACTTCTTTCGTAAGGATCTGACCCCCCTCTTTCAAAGCCTCTTACTTTATCTTCAGGGGAACACGATTAGACCTTGTGTTTTGAGTATTGCATTCGAAGTTTTTCTAGGGGCTGATCTGTCTGGGGGAACAGAAGAAGTATGTTGTTCTTCTGGCATCTGATAGAGAAGTTCTACGTTATACTAGGTTCGAGAAATGAATATTGGGACGTTTCATTTAATAATTACAAATTTGCGCCTTTTGATGAAGTAGAAGAATTGTCTTCTTTAAAATTATTTCCCATTTGTAAAGTCCTTCCGATTGACTCTTCATTTCTTCTCCTGTGAACGCAAAAAGTCAAATGTTCCATAGCGATCAACCCAGCATGTGATTTGCCACTAAAAATACCAGGACCTACACCTCCTAGCACGAAAGTCTATGAAGATGTCGAAGATGCTTTGTTCTTTCACTGCAATCATTCATAAAATCGAGAATACGTATTCCCGTAGAAAAATATCCCGAGGCCCGGAAAACTAGCTCGAGGAGCAGTAAAATCGTTCAGACCAGACACTCGAGTTTACCAGCAACGATTAACCGTAAAATTCCCTCCGTCGGAGTTCGGGTGTCATTGAATGGACTCGAGAGAAAGAAAGCTTCGGCTGTAACATTTTCGAGACACTTTAGCACCTCGGGTACGTATCGACTGCAGCGAAAACAACCAGGAACCTTTTCGACGTTTCGAGTGTTCCTTCGGTAGCAGAAAAAGCGAACGAGACGACGCGAACAGGCACCTTTCTTGTTGGCTTTCACGCGGGCCAAAGGACACGAAATTTTCCATGGTTCCAAGGGTGCAACGGGGCGCCAGGGGCGACTTTTCCAGGGACCATCTGTGTACTTAACATTCTTTAACGCGGCAGCACTTCAAAGCCGCCCTTTCGAAAAACGTGGGACGGCTCCGAACCGATGGGTGATTTATGATCTCTCGACTTATTGACCCTTCGGTTATGACACTGTCCCGACGCTTATGACCTCCCGCAGAATGCCTCTGCTCCACCCAACGACGATCTCTGGCTTCTACGTTTTTCATTCTTCGCGACGTCCCGGCCAGCTCGGCCATCGACGCTGCTCGACAATCTTCGCTACGCTTTTGTTACTCCGCGGCGTCTATCGGTGAATGTCTACATTCCCCGCATTCTTCGCGACATTCTTTGCACGGTCACGGAAGTATCCGTGAAATTCCACGGTGGTTTCCTCCAGTTATCTCTTGTCCTTAGCTGGATAGCGTTTTGGGGCCGTGTAATAAGTGTTGCACGCGACTTCTGACTCCGTTTCGCGTTATTCTTTGTTGGATGGTTGGCAGAGACTGGTGGTTTCTTGGAAAAGTAAAAATTTTAATACGTTTTGTAAGGGGTAGTTTACGTGTATTCTATCATTATTGTAAACGAGGGTTGTGCATAAAGATTTCTTTAAAGCTGTAGGATTTGGTTTTGTTAATAAGATCTTTCACATTTAATTCTATTGAGTTGTCCAGAAAGTTCGTGCCAATTTTTAAGAAAAATTCAAAGGCATATAATATGTATACATGTATTTATTGAATTACATAGGTGCCATTTTGTTCCACGAACTTTCCACCTTTTAAGGGATGCACCCATGTTAATTGTTTTCAACCATTCCCATATAAACAGACTAATATTTTTCATTGTTAATAATCCAGTTTCTTGTGATGTTGCATTTTATAGGGGAGGTTAAGGGATAATTTCATAGCCTTTTGAGTCACGAATTATTGCAAAAGAAGATCGTAAATTTTCTTCTTAAAATAACAAAAGTTTCATATCACCTCTGTATTCTCAAGTTAAATTTAGTGAGACATGAATTAGATAAACTTGCGGTATTTAAGGAAGAAAAATAATATTATTTGTGAAAAATACCATCGTTTCCACGACTTCTCGTTAACAAAACCAAATCCCAAAGCTCTTAAAAAATCCTTCAACACAAACGCTCGTTTACAAAAATGAGAGAATATACGTAAACCACCCCCTTCACGTATGAAACCAAAGAACGCGTAACTCAATACACACGAGATTGCATGCCAGAAGGTTGCCCAACAGCATTTATCCAAAATTCAGAGGAACAATCCATCCACAAAGGGAACATCCTGTCGGTGAAGTTTCACCCTTCACAGTGTATCATCGAAAATCGAAGCCCGTTCCACGCTGACCGCAAAATCTTTCACCGTGGCACCCCCGACTCTCATTATCCGATGTTTTTCGATGGTAACAGGTAAAGGGATCGCGATTCGATCCCCTACCAAGCCCTTTGTCTTCCCGCGCGGAGAATACTTCGCCCTCCACCCGTTACATGTACCTGGAGTATGAAATCGGAGCGTGGGAAGACGAAGGTCCGGCAAAAGCGGACCCCATGCCGCTAATTGCAGGTGTTCCTCGTCCGTTCTGCCCCGAAATCCGATGATTATGGCGTTTAGGCAGATATCCGTGATTACCACCGATTCAGGGCCCTCCCCCCGTCCAACCCCCCGTAGGGAGGTTTTTCTTTTTGCTTCCTCTCCTTTCCGGCTTATTGGGCGCACGAGACGACGCCTAATGCGCGGAACCGAACGAGAAGGTGGGATATTGCGTGTCGGAATTGGTTTTAATGGCTGGCTTGGCGGATGATTTACTCGCATGCTCGCTGTGTCGATGAAGCAACCCGACTAAGGGGGGGGGGAGGGGGTTCTGAGCGAAGGCTCGCGTTTAATTAGCCAACCTTTACGATCTTGGAAAATACCTGGCCACTTAGCGGGATTTATCACCGTTCCAGACTCTAACCCTTCTGGACGATATAGGGACTCTGTCTTCGTGACTGTTTCACAGTCTTTTGTTCCGACACGTTGATCGACACAAGTTACGTGGGTGTAGTTTGTTCCGGTATAATTGTAGGGGCCTGTATAATGTTTATAAAAAGAAAATTTACGATCTTCTTTTGCAATAATTCGTGACTCAAAAGGCTACAACCTTATCCCTTGATTAATTTGAACTACGAGACATCTCGTAATCGACAGTCGATAGATTAAACAACGAAATCGTAAAAATGAATGAATCTAAAAATTCGAACTTAATAAATATAAAATAGTAGCACTAAAAGCTCTAGAAAAAAACCCTGATGATTCTTCAGTACGAAAACCATAAAGATTTCCGCCGATAGCTTTCAACCGATCGTCCAACAGCACTCGAGGGGTCGATCACGTCATTTCCGAAGAAACTGCAAATCGATTGCCGATCGCGGCGCGCAAAAACCGCCATCGATTACGTGTGCACGAGCAGTAGCGCGCGATCCTGCGGTGTTTCTAAGGTGTTCAGTTTTCCTCGCGCACCTTGCGGTCTGGTCGCTTGAAATTCAAACCGAAACCACGATGAATCATGTACTTATCGATTCAACACGGGCCTCCGTTCGCCGTGTCTCGCTCCTTCCTCTTTTTCCTCCTTCTTCGTGTATATTGGGGAATATGCTCAAAAGAAAGGGCGTCGCGTCTGGCATGGCAAAACGCGACGCTGTCCGCTCGGGGAACGAATAAAAACACCGGCATCCGACTCGCGCTTAATTTATTTTCCCGTAGAACCCCGCCCATCGGCCGTCAACGACTCCCGTGCCCCTTCTCTGATTGTGTGTACCTTGGCAATTAGAAATCTGTAATAAATACATCCGTCGAAACGCGGAGAGGAGCTGCAATTAAAACGTCGGGAGCGTCGTGAAGTTTTCGGTACCGAAATTCGCAGAGTTATTACCACGGTTTTACGCGCAAATTAGAGACCTTGCTCGACGATCGAAGGATTTATGGATCGTCGTTGCTCGACGAAATTTATCAGGATTTCCTTCGGGTAGATCTACGTTTCTTTTTAAGACGTGCGGGGGCTGTTGATTAATATTTGGAGTTGAGATACGGTTAGGTGAAATAGAAGCATATTCAAGAGTGAAAGTCCTCTAAAAAATAAATCCATAAACTATAATTATTATATTGGTCAAGGTTTATGTTGGTTATTTTTATTTACGAATATATAACTTTACATAAAACTAGTTATTATATTAGAAACACAGATAGAATAGAGATTATTATACATGTTAGTTATTATAATACATTTTTGGGAACGTATATGGAACACGTTCCATACACCACGCGCTAGCCGTAAGATGTAACGAACACAACGAACAAAAGACACCCTTCCGCTCATTGGCGCTGGGGATACAACCGCATCTTATACGTTCGAATTTCAACAGTTTATAAACATACGCTTGTTCCCATCAAAGCTGCCCTCTCTCCTCTACTTTAATAATTAAATGTCTATCTTCTAATCTGATCTAATTGGTCCAATAAAAAGTAAAGAGGATGCAGTAGTTTTTACAGAAAGGAAAACCTCAGAGGCGTCCACCGCCGACGCTTTTACTTTGTCACCAAGGACACAATTAGATTGCGAGCTTCTGCATCCTCTGGCCGTCTAACGGGCGGCGTCGATGAATTATTTTGTACCGTGGACGACGAGGGGGAAACATAAAGATATTTCACAGACAGGGTTGGATAAAAGTTCCGGGGAAAGTAGGGCAGCGTTTCCCACGAGAAATTTCC
Source organism: Hylaeus anthracinus (assembly GCF_026225885.1). Lineage (NCBI taxonomy): Eukaryota > Metazoa > Arthropoda > Insecta > Hymenoptera > Colletidae > Hylaeus > Hylaeus anthracinus. The sequence goes on from NW_026534347.1 coordinate 7,295,302, forward strand.
GTCGATCTGCAACGTAACAAATTTTCTCTATCGTCCCGTTCTCTCTTTTTCGCAGAGATACCGAAGAATGAGTACAACAACAAGAATCAGTCCACGGGGAATAGTCCAATAAAGGTCGAGCTGCAGAACAACATGGACAGGTAAGCCTATTTCGTTTCTTGGTATCGTTTTCGTGCGACGATCCTCGGTCCTCGAAGTACGGTCCTCGAAGTACCAAAAAAAAAAAAAATAAAAGGCAAGAGAAACTCGGGAAAGTCGCAACGTGGAAATTTGAAAAATGAACGACCGTGGAACGAACCGTGGCCAGCGTTGGCTTCTTCATGGTCCTTCGCCTCGAACAACGCGTATTCGCCGTGAACCTCGTGAATCATCTATTCGGATCGCGTCGCACAATGAGTCAATGTTTGAAGATGAAGTGTCATCCGTCAGAAAACGGTTTTTGTGCACGTGGACACGGCGCACCGTGGAAAATCGTGTTTCTTTCGGGCCCGTGGAGCGCAACGGGCCCCTTCGAGTGTCCACTCGAAGTTCGGTAAACGGTCGTAAACATTGCCACCGCGGGGATCCTCCTTTTGCGTTGCTCCGTACAACGTCGACTCTTTGTGATGTTGGGATGTTTTGATCATTGTCACGGTAATGATATTGTGGACCTGAATTCGCGTAGATTCTTTCGAAAAGATACGTAGAGGAGCTTCCGCGAGGAGCTTTTGGAGACTGAAATATTATAGATCAACTTGGAATATTTAAAGATTAACTTTCAATATCGAATATTGTTTCTTTCAATATTGAATATTATTTTCTTCGCACATGGCGCCGAAACTTACCTTTCGAAAAGTTTGAACAAGTCACTTTTAAATTATTCTGCTCCGACCGCCTTCTCGCTTCTCGTTCGTGGATTTTTCTGTTCGTTCTCCTCGACTTAATTCGTACGTTAAATATTTGGGTTAAAAAACAGAGGGCAAGGGGAATTCGTGTGATTTTTTTGGAGGGGCAGGGACGAGGAAGGAAGACCTCCTCGAAGACGTCGGTGCGTCTGGCTTTCGTTTTCCATTATCGCGCGATGCAGGGAAAGCAAACAGCCGCCCCTGCGCACTCGGGAACATGCCAGGGTCCCGTTTAAATATTTTTGTTAGACATTTCTGAGTTACTTGGAAGCAGCACGCGATGCTCGGTGTAAACACACTCCGCGGTACGATGCTTTTGCGCGAAAACACGTGACGGAGACGCAAATTTCCCGAGTATCGAACCCCATGGAACCGACGTCGATATATTCTCAAATTTTTTTTCTTTTTAATCAAGTTCAGTTAATGTGTATACTCGCGAGAAAGACAAATCATCTTGCAGCTTATAGTCGTAAGAATATACCCAAAAAATTTCAGAGGGAACGATCGCATAGTTTCCACAAGAAAAATTCATTTCCTGGATAATACGTTAGTATACTATTATTTTATTTTACATAACTGATGAGAAATGTAAATTTTGATGTAGAAAAATATTCAATTTATTATTTACAATACTACCAGGCCATTAATAGTGAGAGAATATTTTATAATTTTCCCTTTCCTTTTAATGTTATAATGCTGCAAGTGTTTGTCTCAGGAGTGAGCGGAAGTTGAACGCAGCCAATTTTGATTGATTACAGAGTACCTTTACCGTACGGCCACGCGCCCTCAATGATCCCAATGAGGAGACAAAGCATCCGTTGCCATTTCGTGAAAGGGGTCGACTGGTGCAGCTGGAAATTAATTGCAATGATATTGCTTATAGTCTCGCTGTGCATGACAGCAGCGCTAGCCTACATCGTGGGTAAGTAGTTTTCCAATTTATATTCATCGCACGCGTACCTAGATTAAACGAGATATAAGCGTCTGGAGGATCGTTCAAGCGAACATTTGCTATGCATTTAATTTACACTATCCTCGCCAGTCTTCTCCTGAAAAATTAAGTGGTCGTTTAAACATACACTATCAGTGCACGATCTACCAAAGAATTTCTTATCAATTGAAATTTATTATTTTTCGTACGTCGAGGGATTAAAATTATAAACGAGAAATGCACATGTCACGTTTTCGAAAAATTCAAAGAACTCCGTAGAATTTCTTATAACTCATGGTAGAATATATTCAAATTTATTTTGCATTTGAAAAATGATAGTTGGGTGATGTTTTCTAAAACATTTGCCTGGCTAGAGGCCAACTCCTCCTTAGGGATGTCACCCAATAATAAATAGTCTCCATCTTCAAAGTATCTATTATATTTTCATGCAGGGTGCAGAGTCTTGGATTTTGCTGCTCGAGGAGTTTCAAAAATTCTTACGAATAAATTTTATCTTCTGTGCCAATGTTAATCTCATCATGTTATATTTCATACAATTAAAGTATAATAAATTGATTCTTTTTAAAACATTTTCATTTAAATACAGCCAAGAAGAATGAATGTTCTCCTATTTCATGTGATGTTAATGGATTACGTGATAAGAATATTGACAATAATAATAGAAGAATTGGACACACCATTTTTAAAATATTTAAAAATCTTCTTAGAAATACAACAAGAAAAACCAATTTTCAAACCAATTTTACAATATCGTGCTCCGTTGAGTGTGCATCGTATAACCAATCTTGAATGCTAAAAAACACATCAACCACTACCATTTCCATTTAACATTGAACTTCCGATTGCAGTGTCCAGCATAGTGAACCGATCGTACCAGGGCACGAAGGCGTGCGGCATCGGCGAGATCACCGACTCGAAATCGTCCGTCGAGGCGAACAAGACGTCCTCGACAGCGGTCGCGCCCCCGTCGCAGCCCAACAGCAAGACGTGGCACCAAGCGTCCACAGGAGGTAGTATTAAACCGTCGGCTAGCATGTTAGAGCACGTGTACGTCCGTAATCGTAGGGACACGTTTAACCAGCATGCGTTGCACCAAACTGTCGCATCCCCCGAGCAGCACCGCGAAGAACCTCCTTCGACTGAGGCGGCGGTGCAGACCCCTGGGTTGAACGAGGACACTCCTGGTAGAGTTGTGCATGAAACGGAGCGTGCATGGGTGAAAGTGAACACCAGCGAGAAGGTGCTCGAAGACACACTCGAGTCGTCGGGATCGACAGCCCTCCAGGGGACAATGCTTGCCGCGAATGTCTCTGACTCTTCGATTACTAACTATCCGCGCGATCGTTCGACTCATACTGTCGCTGTCGACCTCGCCTCTGTCTCTGTCGCCTCTGACACCCCTGGCGGTCGTTCGCCTGCATCCTCTTCCGTTTCACTTAACGAACCGACGAACCAGCCTTTGGAGACCACGAAACCGACTTGGACCGGGTTAGGCGAGGAGAAGGAGGACGATTTTGGCAGGACCGATTCGGTTACGATGGGGAACGAAGAAGACGCTACGGAAGCCTCCATTGCGCTCTCAGTGGGGTCCGTTGATTTTAGAGACAATGTTAATGGGGAGGCTTCTCTCGATAGTCCGGGAGGCTCCAAAGGAAGGGTTCAGTCGCGGTTAGGGGTCTCCATCGGCGTGGAATCGAAGAATTTAGGTGGTTATGGTTCCACTACCGAGGCACCTGGATCGCTGAACGTGGAAAGTACCCTCAACTATGACTACGCTAGCGTTAGTGGTAGAGTAGAGTTCGTAGATAGTACCATAGACCTAGAAGACACCAAAGACAGCACGACTTTCTCGAGTTTTACTCGAGAATCTTCGAGTGTAAGTAGCTCCGATTGGACCAAGAACGATCCCGAGGATGATCCTGTGCCCCCAGAAGTGGATCCTGACTCGACCTCGTCGTCTTCAGAAGAATCAAACCTCAAAGACGAGGAACAGAAACCTTGGAACAATAACAACCTTCAACCTCATAACAATTCGAGCAACGATTCCGTGGTTAACGTATCAACCGTTCACGCGAATAGCAACAGTTCTGTGAACGAGCCAAGGAACCACACCGACACCCCGAACTTTTCGGACGTGGTGAAGGAAACGCGAGAACTCTCCAGAGAGGAATCCTCCGAATCCGAAACTCCGACTCGCGCGAGGAGTTCCGAGAAATCCGAGGAGCTCCAAAGGGACTATCCCTTGCCGATTTATAATTACGGCCAGGAGGAAGTTGAAATCGTGAAGCTAGGCTCGAACAGCGAGTCAGGCGCCACGACGAAGGCCAAGCAAGGCTACGAGTCGCTCAACGACGTTTCCCAGCGAGGACACCGGAACAGCGACTTGAGGGTCATCACCAGGCAGGAGAACGACGAAGAATTTCTTCGAGAGTTCGAGAAGAAGTTTCGCGAGGAATCAGCGGAATCCGATGGCGCGTACCGAGATTCTACCTCGAAGAAGAGCCAGGATCCTCCTAACAACAGGGACTTGAAAGCTACCTCGAAGGTCGAGCCCGTCTCGCCAATGGTCCAGCCGGTGAAAATCGTCGAGGTTCCAGTTCAAGGTCGTCGCGAACCCCTTCCGTCTTCGTCTTCTCATCGCGTAGTGGTTAACATAACGATAGCCTCCGGAGACTCTGCTTCCGCAGCCTCGAAGCCACTGTACGTCCTCTCCGTCTCCGTGCCCACCGACGGCGAAACGGACTCTTCAGGGATGAACGTCGAGCAAGTTGAGACTCGAGAGCATCAGATGCCTCTGGAACCAGTGCTAAACAATATGCCGGACGCTGCCGCGTTGGAATCGAACGATAATCGCCTGCCACCACCTCCGCAACCCCCGTCCTCGCCACCACCCTCGATTTGGGCTGGTAGCGGATGCGAATGCTCCTGTCCCTGCATGGGTTCGTCCTCCGACGAGTGGGACAACTTTTCAGCGAACGACGAGAGTCCGAACTTGTACCAGGACGCGGACAACTCGAGTCTCTCGATGGGCGAGTCCTTCGAAACGAAACTGACCGGAAAAAACGAGTCTCTGAGTTTGGGGAACTCGGCCGGGACAGAGAAGACCTCGAGCACGGAGGACGATAGTTCCTCGACTACAGAGGAGATTAGCGAATCCACGGAATGGACCATCTCGAATTACGAGACCGAGTCGAGCACCGTAGGCATGTCAGGGTGTTCTGGGTCCACTCCGTTACCCCCAGAACCCACTATACTGATCTTGGAAGGTGAGGTTTACGATTCCTTTTCAAGCTAACTGTTTTCACTGGTCTTCTTCTGTGATTTTGCTTCGCTTGCATGCCGTGACGTTTTTTTTTTTCTTTTTTGCTTTGCATCTTGCCCGCGCTGATATCGCTGGTTCTCTTTGCTTGGCTCGTTACGAAGTAGTATTTCTTTTGGAAGAAGGGAAGTTATGTAACATGGCGCAGTTGCACGGTACCAATAACCGAGCTATTTTTTAATCAACTTTTACATAGGAATCATCAGAGAAAAATGAAACAAGTAGTTAGTATCATGCTACGTAACGAGAATTCATCAAAGAATTCTATGTTTTAGGGAATGTTGTGTTTCTATTGGGAACTAGAAGAGATATGTATAGTAAGGAAGACGAGAATATTGAAATTAGAATTCTTAGAAATCAGGTTCGAAGATATCGATTGAATGCAGTAGAGTCGTAAAATGAGAAAAAGGGTCTTCTCATATTAGGAATTCCGCAAAATAAATTTTTGTTACATTTTCTGAAGGCGTATGGTGACCAAAATATCAATTGGCGACTATACAGTGATCAGTGACCACTCGTTATTATTTTTTGAAACGCTACAATGAGAAGACCCCGAATTTGTAATTAACACGAGTTAGTCGATGCGTAATACGAGCCTAAACATGTCGCGAAATTTGCTGACGTGCAGTTCCCAAGCTGAATATAAAGCTACGCAATTTTTAAATACTTGTTCGCTTCATATTTAAACAAATACAGTCAGTTTTCTTGCGGGATATATTCTGCTTCATCCCGTAATAAATTCTCGTTTTTAATTAAATACAGGAAGTGAGGCGTGATTCATGGAACGGCCGAAAAGAAAACGATTCTCTTTACGACAAAATAAGCAGAACGTTCCGGAATATACATTTTTTTTTCCATGTGACTTTGTTGTCGAGAAAATTAAATTTTTAGTGCTGGAGACTTTTGGAATTTATTTGGTGACTATATGCAATTATATAGTCGAGTAAAATTATGTAAGAACATTTGATATCCATTTTTTTCAAAAATTTTGTACTTCTCTATAGAGAAATTTTCTTCCTTTCGTTTGTGCCATTTATCGCACCTCGCCTCGCATATTTTCAACATTTATTTTTCATTATTGTTCGTTCAACACGAAAACAAAGTGTATGTAAACAGCAGATTGTTGCATGAACGAAATTCTATTGATCTGCTATGTCGACACGTCACTCTGGCTAGAGCTTTATCCTAGGTCCTGCTCACAATGGGTCAGAATAAAAAAGAACACTGCAAACGTTGAAAAATTGATGGCAAAAGCTTCGTGAAAAAATTGTTGTAAAATCGACTTCAAAAAGAACTAACCCAAACAGTCAAATCTATTGAAAGCACATGTGCTCAGTTCTTGCGCTACCTTGACACATGTGCTCGAATCTTGGCACACGCTGGTACGTGTGCTTGGTTAAAATTGAATTAAAAATTAATTCTTTTGTATACCCTTCATTTATGAGTTGAACGAACAGCAATTGTAAATACTCGAGGAATTACGTGAAGAAATCATAATAAAATGTCACTACGCTTAATAGAAATACCGCCCAATAGAAAACTGATTCGAGTACACATAAAAGGAATCTTACTGACCCTTATAATTTCCAATTATTCAGGTGCTAGAACGTTCCCTGCCAGGTCCTTCCCACCTGACGGAACGACGTTCGCCCAGGTCGGCTTGGGACAAAAGCTCAGCAAGGAGATACCGCCGTACAGCTACTGGAACATGCAATTCTACCAGTCAGAGGCCGCGTATGTACGGTTCGACTACAATATCCCACGTGGTGCCAGCATCGGGGTCTACGCAAGGAGGAACGCTCTTCCCACGCACACGCAGTACGATCTCCTGGAAGTGTTGAGTGGCTTTAAGGCCAGGACCACTCGGGCGTCCCATGTTAGTGTCATTGTATGTGCCAGTGCCCCATTTTACTTTCTTTTCACGATCGTAGATTCACAGAAGATCCACATTTTATATTCTTAACGTGCTGCTGATGCTTTAGAAGTCTTTTTTCGTCTTTTTATTTTTTCCCTTAGACGTGAATCTGTAGCAAAATGATCGAAAGAGCGCTAGGTAAAATGTTTTTGAAATCCTTGCAGCCTTCGATCAAGAAAGAGGTGACGCATTACATGGAGCCTGGCCACTGGTTTCTCTCGCTGTACAACGACGATGGAGATCCCCAGGAGGTGTCTTTTATTGCTGTTATCGCCGAGGATATGACCCATAATTGTCCCAATGGCTGCAGTGGGAAGGGCGAATGTCTTCTGGGCCACTGTCAGTGCAACCCTGGATTTGGCGGCGAGGATTGCAGCGAAAGCGTCTGCCCGGTTCTCTGTAGTCAACGTGGTGAGTGCAAAGATGATCTTTCTCAACAATACATACAATACTTTACAATAATGTTCGCATACGTTGGCACATGTGCCCGAAGGTATAGTCTCCTTCGTTCAATTTCTCTGAAATTTTTGCAATTATTTATCACCGTACCAAAGTGTAAGCCCGCGTAAAACGAGTAAATGAATAAACTAAAGTTTTACGAGGCCAGGAAACGAAGGATCTCCTCGTCTCCTTCTCATCTAACTTGTTTGGCTGGATTACAGGGGAGTACATAAACGGCGAGTGCCAATGCAATCCTGGTTGGAAAGGGAAGGAATGCTCCCTGCGACACGACGAGTGCGAGGTGCCAGATTGCAACGGGCACGGCCTCTGCGCCAATGGAAAATGCATCTGCGTGCACGGCTACAAGGGAAAGTATTGCGAGGAGGAGGACTGTCCGCATCCCAATTGCTCGGGGCACGGTTACTGCGCGGACGGCACGTGCATCTGTAAAAAAGGATGGAAAGGAGCCGACTGCAGCCAAATGGACAAGGAAGCGTTGCAGTGCCTGCCAGATTGCAGTGGACACGGGAATTTCGATCTTGAAACGCAGACGTGCCTCTGCGAGCCGATGTGGTCCGGCGACGACTGCTCGAAAGGTAACGACTTCCTTCCGAAACAACCTACGGCCTTAGTAATATGAATATTAATCGTTCAGACTGGTCCAGTCTGTCACGCAAGAGAGTGTGCCACCGATATCTCCCAAGGGATACGAAAGACAGTAGAAAGTATACAGAGTGAAACTGAAATCTGAAATATCACTTGTTTTGTTCACATTTGTTGAGTCTTTATCAAATAAATTTGATTTCCGACTGAAAAGTCATTTTTGCAAATTTCTACTTTCTAAATTGTAGCCCATCTCTTGTGATAAAAATCTCCCCAAAAATCTGAGCAATGTCTTTCGAATAGCAATAAATTAAATCTCTATTGATCGCTTCTAAAATTAAGAAAAATAATTCCAATTCGATCCAAATTGTTGCATATTCGCGTAGACTGTTCCTTGAGAATATACCAACGCCCTCCACTGCACTCGCGTTTCTCAGAAGCTATCGACGCTCTCGCGTGACAAGCTGTACATTGAACTATGCACTATCACAAGGAGACTTATATTCCAATTGATCGATACCTGTGTTTTCAGGTCTCACGCCAGTGACAAGTTTCTTTCCTAGCGTGACGTTTCTCGAACCCCCCAGCTAACAATTTGCTTTCTTCCCCTTGCTTAACTTTGTTCTAATTTGTCACAAGTTCGTTTTTCACCAACGCCCAAGTGTTGCTTGCGACGACTAACATCCCCCAAGGGAAGCCTCGACGTCGTCCCGACTAAATACTCTTTATACCTTCCAGAATTATGCGACCTGGATTGCGGTCCTCATGGCCACTGCGTGGACAATGTCTGCGACTGTCTGCCAGGTTGGTCTGGCGAGTTGTGCAACCTGAAGCAATGCGATCCTCGATGCAACGAACATGGCCAGTGCAAGAACGGGACTTGTTTGTGCGTCACTGGCTGGAACGGAAAGCACTGCACCATGGAAGGCTGCCCCAACTCCTGTTCTGGACATGGCCAGTGCAGGGTCACTAATGATGGCCAGTGGGAGTGCAGATGCTACGACGGCTGGGACGGCAAGGACTGCAATGTGCTTCTCGAAAATAATTGCGACGACGGAAGAGACAACGACAAAGGTACAGAAACCAAAAAAAGGGAAGCTCTGGTAGATTTTTAGTGCAGACATTTTCTGAGAGCCCGGGGTAGTTCCATTAGAATGATTAATGAAAATCCTAGTTCCAATCCTGATTCAACGTGACAGGTGATAGACATATTTAGACTCATTTTGGGTGATTGAAGTGCACTCTTAATAATTGGAAAACCTACATTTAACTCCCAATTTAATCCTCTTTTGCATAATGTAGGCACCTGATCGGAAACTCAGTAATTTAATTCAACAAGCATCCACCTGTCGTTCTTCCTACATCTATACCATCCGTTATATCTACAAGTGACTCTAACTTCGTTTCTACTCTAACTGTATTAACTCCATGTCTACTCCACAGACAGTCTATATAGACATCCACCTGGCTATACCCACAGAAAACAAAGACTGCTTTCAATTGCTCAAACATCGTCCCTAAATAGCAAACTTAAACCTTCACTCTCGAATAGATAGTCTACCTATCATTCTTCCTACATCATCTACACCATCCTTCGAAACCTACATATTCTAATTCCCCTACAATCTACCTTTTAGACGGTCTCATCGATTGCGCGGACCCAGAGTGTTGCCCAAGCCACGTCTGCCGCACCAGCCAACTCTGCGTAGCAGCTCCCAAGCCCATCGACATCCTCCTGCGCAAGCAGCCACCGGCCATCACCGCGTCCTTCTTCGAAAGAATGAAGTTCCTCATCGACGAGGGCAGCCTCCAGAACTACGCGCGCCAGGAAACCTTCAACGAGAGGTGAGTTGGACACGCTACCAGCGCGCAAACGCGTGCGGATTCACCTGCGTTCTCGCGACCGTTGTCGTCCGTACTGCTCCGATTCCGCGGGAATCGCTCGGGGTATCTACCAGCGCCGATTTGAACATGTCCGTCCCGACTTTGGTGTTACGTGCAGTTTTACGTGTGTGTTGGATCCAGACACTTGGTTACAGAAAACAAGAGAAACTCTCTTTTTTTTCTATTTCTCTCTCTCTCTTTCGGTAGCCTCACACACGATACACGTAACGTTTAACAAATGGCCGTACGTCCGAAAAGAATGCATGTGTTTGCGGGACGAGTGAAGGTTATTAAGACTATCGCCGGTCCCCGCTCGTGATATATCAGGGAGATTTGTTCCCCGCGGGATGATCAATCGCGTCTAGCCACCGGCTGAACCGCGCGGCTTAGAATATGAAAATGCATGCGACACCCAGAGGGTGCCTCGGTAATCTTTAACTGCCTCGAGACACATGCATACACGTTAAACACACAACCACACGTTTTACATACTCTCGTCCGTACACGTTGCATACAAAGACACACGAAGACGTATACATAGATATGATATATTCTCTGCGTTGTTGTGACCCGTGTGAAATCACATCCCAAAAGTTTTATACATATGTTTGTACGTACGTGTGCGCGAGCGTGTGCCCTGCACTGAACCCCGTCTCCATTCTCACTATCATTCTCTATCTCTTCTTCGCCTTTATCGCTACTCTACCACATCGTCTATCTTATCGATATCTTATAATCGACCGTGTTCATCTCTCGGGCCTAGGAAAGAGTTCCACGTGCTTTTTAAGTTGCACCTGTGTGGGGATCCTTCAGCGTTGATTTTTAAATTTTAAAGACACCTGAAGAAGATCGAACGTAATTTAATAGAAGTCAAGCACGGCCAAGCGGGGTCGAACTGAGGCAAGCTGAAGAATACTAAAGAAATCTGAGATCCTTGAGGGATAAGAATGTTTTGATTTTATTTTAGAACCATTGTGAATTCTGCCGAGAAAAGCACGCAGCTCTTTCCTACGCTTAAACCATACATATTCTTTCTTTCTCACGTGTCCGTCCGAGTGGAGCTTGCGTGAATGTGTGACTCCATGTTCGAGCCTCGAGCCATCTTTGCGCCCATCATATCGATTAAAGAGGAAACGGTAACATGGTCTCTTCCTTCATGGGCCTGGGTCTGTCCCAGCTATCTCTAACGATCTAAACGCGTATCTAAATTTTCTCAAAGACTTCTTCTTCCTCTTACGTTCGTTCCTACAACTCCACCTCATCACTCCTTCAAACTCTCTCATTCTAATTTATTCCTCTTCTATTCTCTTACTCTCTATCTATCTCTCTATCTATCTTCCGTCTAGTTTTGCCTTTAATTACGTCATTTTAACTGGGCTCTGTTTCATCCGTGCTGCCCGGTCAGTATGTTCTGGAATCACTTCAACACAAGGTAAGAAATTACGTCGACGAAGCTCGACTATGAACAAAATTAAGAAAGTAAAGAAAATACAAAACGAAATGAGAACAAAGAGCAACGATCGTGTTGCGAATGCAGTTCATCCGTAGAGTGTAAGCGGTTAATAGCTGCTGCTGTTTGACGATATTTTCGTGCATATTTGATATATCATGTGTACATACATATACTTTTCCCTGCATCCGACTGACGAGTAAATAAATAAAATGAACAAATTGTACGCAGTCGATCACGTTCGAGAACGGGTCTCTTCGCGACTTGGCGACACATGCCGTCGAAAGTTGTCGACAAACGACGAAGAAAACTTCCCTCGAACGCCGAGGCGACTGCGTGCGAACGTCCAAAAAAAAAAAAAGCTCGCAAACAAACCCCTTTCGTTCCTTCGTCATTGTTCGACTCTTTCTCGTTGCATGGTTTGGTTACCTTATTATTCCTACGTTGTCTTTCGTGCCTTTTAAGTTGAGCTTCTGACTTTGTGTTATTTGTGTATATGTACACGTATATATATATATAAACGTATTACTAGCGATTTGTCCTCGACCGATGTGTCTCTCAGTGCCAAAGAGGGTTGGACCAGGATTAAGACCGTCTTGGATCTGATTCTTCGTTGTTTTGGTATCTCTTTGGCACTGAAAGTCGAGTTAATTCTAACTCACGAGTTCGAGAACTTTACACGCACGGGATACCAGATTTGTAGAGCGAAGAAGTACTGTCGCGTCGAACGGGTGTAGAGAGTGTACGATGCTGAAGACTTGGAATCGTTTTCAAGGGAAGGAGCTTTAAAGAATGCTCCTGAGTTATGTTCGGGATGCGAGAAAATTTTTTTTTTTCTATGAGCTGTGTTTGAGATTGAACATTGAACGCGGTTTAAGTACAACTTGCGAGGGGTTCGATTCTTTCAAATATCAAAGTACTTGTGATTCTATTTTCGAAGCATATAGGTCCTCATTCTTTGCAAGAACGGTAGTGCCTCGTATAATGTTCTATTATCAGCACCCAGGTTATAAATATGTGAAACACAGGTAGAGAATCATCCCCAAAATTATTCGAACTGAAACAACAGACTCGAAGACTGTTAATCTAAAATGTGAAAAAAAAACTAATATTAGGAAGGACAATTTCTGACCATAAACGCGATCAACTCTCACGATTAATCTCCAACCCCGTGAAACACACTCTGAGTATTGCAACTCGACACCATCCCTGAAACTAACTTTCCAGCTCTTTAGTATACATAGTCGCCATCTGTTCGTGCACGACAGTACATTTTTCTCCGTACGAAACTTTCACTTGTAAACACTGCAAGGCGACTTGCGATAATAATACTGTCGTAGAAGTGAATTAGATTAGATGATAGCCAGTTTGCTTTGTTGTTAGTGTAACCACGGAGCACAGTGGAAAGAAACGATCGCATTAGTTGGCACGAGCGACCTGGCCAGTATTCGGATTTTATTAACGTTGTTATTTCCTGACAGCCGATCGGCCGTTGTACGCGGCCGCGTTGTCACGCATCTTGGCACGGGGTTGATGGGAGTGCGAGTTAGCACGAGCACGCCGCTGGAAGGATTTACTCTGACGAGGGACGACGGATGGTTCGACCTCCTGGTAAACGGCGGCGGTGCCGTCACCCTTCAGTTTGGAAGGTCACCCTTTAAACCACAAAGTCACATTGTCTTTGTACCGTGGAACGAGGTAGAATCATGTTCGATAATTTTTAGTATCGTCTTGAAGGGTCCGCCTAGTTTGAAAGTAAATAAAATTAATTTCCTTTTACAGCTTATATTCAAGATAAATCTTAAAAGCAGTGTGTTGAAAAGATAAAGGTGAAATTGGAAAAATTGACATTGTAATAGAAGGTGGAATCGAATTTTTGGTAGATTTTTAACGAAATTGTGCGATATTTTTATCAGGATGTAATCTCCATGCAAAAAGGAATCGTAAAGTCATTTGCCATTTTGTCATCTGAAGCTTGGTTACAGAGATACGAGCAGCTGAAGTTGATCGTTGGTCCGTACAATCAAGTTACAATTTTTTAGGACAAATTTCATCTGACTCGATCATCCTCAAGCAATGTTTAATTTAAAAAATGCATACAATAGACCCTAGATAAATATACATACAAAGTTTCTAACCAACACGATCGATAGTTTCTCAGAAAAAAAAAATCTTTCAAAAATAGGCAGACCATTCCAGATGCCAAATTACGTAGCTAGCAGTGCCCCAACGTCTAACCAAAATTCTCTTTCTCGAAGGTCGTTATCATCGACAATATAGTGATGACCACCGCAGAAGAAAAACAACCCAGCCACATTCCCCACTCCTGTGCAGCTCACGACTACGATCTGATGAAACCCGTGGTCCTGGCGACGTGGAAGCACGGTTTCCAAGGAGCTTGCCCCGACAAGAGTGCCATTTTGGCAGAGTCCCAGGTGATTCAGGAAAGCCTGCAGATACCTGGTACAGGACTGAACCTCGTCTACCACAGCTCAAGGGCGTCTGGCTATCTGTCAACCATCCAGCTGCAGCTGACCCCTGAAGTTATCCCATCGAGCCTCAACCTGATCCACTTGAGAATCACGATAGAGGGCATCCTGTTCGAGAAGACATTCGAGGCTGATCCTGCGATAAGGTTCACCTACGCCTGGAATCGACTGAACGTCTATCGTCAGCGTGTGTACGGTGTCACCACGGCTATGGTGAAGGTGGGATACGAGTACAAGGACTGTAAGGACATCATCTGGGACGTGCAGACGACGAAGCTCAGCGGACACGACATGTCCATCTCGGAGGTTGGAGGCTGGAATCTCGACATTCATCATAGGTATGCTAGAACGTTTATTATTTGTTCATGCCAAGAACCTTCAAAAATAAAAATACCTACCTAACGTCTAAACAACCTCACAATGCATCAATCCCAACAGATACAACTTCCACGAGGGTATCCTGCAAAAGGGCGATGGCTCCAACATCTACTTGAAGCAGAAGCCCAGGGTAATCCTCACAACCATGGGCGATGGACACCAGAGACCCATGTACTGCATGGAGTGCGAGGGCCAGGCCTCCAAACAGCGACTTCTGGCTCCAGTCGCTCTCGCCACGGCTCCTGATGGATCCATCTTTGTCGGCGACTTCAACCTCGTACGAAAGATACTCGTCGATGGCACTGTTAGGACTGTTGTTCAACTCAAGTAAGTTTCCCTATGGTCCAATAACCACCCTTTCAGAATTATATTCAATTATATTCAATTAACATTCTAACCTTGGATCTTCCTTCCAGTGCAACCAGGGTCTCCTACCGCTACCACATCGCCCTAAGTCCCCTGGACGGTTCCCTCTACATCTCCGACCCAGAATCCCACCAGATAATCCGCGTACGCGACACGAACGACTACACGGACCCAGACCACAACTGGGAGACAGTAGTTGGATCTGGAGAAAGATGTCTTCCTGGCGACGAGGCTCACTGTGGCGACGGAGCTCTCGCCAGGGACGCTAAGCTCGCCTATCCCAAGGGTGTAGCTGTCTCAGCCGACAACGTCCTCTACTTCGCTGATGGCACCAACATCAGAATGGTCGACAGGGACGGTATCATCACTACGGTAATTGGCAACCACATGCACAAGTCCCACTGGAAGCCCATCCCCTGCGAAGGGACCCTAAACGTGGAAGAAGTCCATCTTCGTTGGCCCACGGCCTTAGCGATCAATCCTCTGGACAATTCTTTACACATGATCGATGACCACATGGTCCTTCAGTTAGCTCCCGATGGTCGTGTCAAGGTCGTCGCGGGACGTCCGCTTCACTGCGCATCGCCATCAGTTTCCTTCGATACGGAGCTGGCGACTCATGCTACTCTGGTCATGCCACAGAGTATCGCCTTTGGACCGTCTGGTGATCTATATATCGGCGAGAGTGATTCGCAGAGGATCAATCGACTGCGTGTGATAGGAACTGACGGCAAGATATCGCCCTATGCTGGCGCAGAGTCGAAATGTAATTGTTTGGAACGTGGCTGCGACTGTTTCGAAGCTGACCACTACCTGGCCTCCACCTCTAAATTCAACACCATCTCGGCGGTGGCTGTGTCACCCGACGGCGTAGTTCACATAGGCGATCAGGCCAATTACAGGATTCGTTCGGTAACAGCCAGCATTCCAGATGCCAGCGGAGCTAGGGAATACGAGATTTATTCTCCGGACACTCAGGAAATCTACGTGTTCAACCGGTTCGGTCAGCACGTGGCCACGAAGAACATACTGACGGGAGAAACCGTGTACCAGTTCACGTACAACGTTAACACTAGCAATGGTAAGCTCAGTACCGTCACTGATGCCGCTGGAAACAAGGTGTTCCTCCTCAGAGACTACAGCAGCCAAGTGAACTCTATCGAGAACACCAAGGGACAGAAGTGCAGGCTCAGAATGTCCAGGATGAAGATGCTTCACGAGTTAAGCACGCCTGACAATTACAATGTTACGTTCGATTATCATGGTCCCACTGGGTTGCTGAAGACCAAACTGGACAGCACTGGTAGAAGCTACGTGTACAATTACGACGAATTTGGTAGATTAACCAGCGCGGTCACGCCTACAGGGAAGGTTATCAGTCTGACCTTCGATCTGAGCCTGAAGGGAGCTGTGGTAAAAGTTGGACAGAATAATAGAAAGCCAATTTCGATGCTGATCAAAGGATCGTCAGTAATCACGAAGGTTGGAGAGGCCGAGCAGAGGACTACTGTTCTGGCCGATGGGTCAGTCGGTCAGGTGACCCCATGGGCCCACACCGTCAGCACGGACACCTTACCTTACACCGTTCTAGCTGAAATAGAGCCTCTGTTAGGCGAAAGCTACCCTGTGCCTGCTAAACAGAGGACAGAGATCGCTGGGGATTTAGCCAACAGGTTCGAGTGGCGATACTTCCTGAGAAAGGTCCAAGGGAACAAGAATAGAGGCAATTCAAAGTCCGTTGCACAGGTAGGCAGGAAGCTTCGTGTGAATGGAGAAATTCTGCTGTCTTTAGAATACGATAGAGAGACCAACAGCGTGGCTGTCTTCATGAACGACGTGGAGCTGTTGAACGTCACCTACGACAGAACAGCTAGACCCATCAAGTGGGGACCAAGGAATGGAATTTTTGCTGGCGTTGAGTTGGAGTACGATCGTTTCAGTAGACTGACCAGTTGGACCTGGGGAGATATCAGCGAGACGTATGGATTTGACAGGGCAGGTAGATTGTACGAGATCAAGTATAGCGACGGTACCTCGATGGTGTATGCCTTCAAGGACATGTTCAGTAGCCTTCCGTTGAAAGTAACCACGCCTAGAGGCAGCGATTATCTGTTGCAATACGACGAAGCTGGAGCTCTGCAGTCGCTGACCACTCCTCGAGGACACATCCACACGTTCTCGCTGCAAACGTCGTTAGGGTTCTACAAGTATCAGTATTACTCGCCCATGAACAGGCATCCGTACGAGATTCTGTACAACGACGATGGACAGATACTTGCCAAAGTGTATCCACATCAAAGTGGCAAGGTGGCTTATGTCTATGACCACACTGGGAAGCTGGAAACAACTCTTGCTGGTGAGTAACGTTATTTTGTTCGGTTTGCTGTAATGTAGACCGGGGATAAAATGTTTATGCATTTGTTAACGTCCCCTTATTTCAACATTTCAAAAATTGTTTTGCACAGGGTTATCCTCCATCCACTACACCTACCAAGAGACCACAAGCCTGGTCCACAGCATCGACATCAACGAGCCCAACTTCGAGATGAGGATCGAGTACAAATACCACGCAGGCATCGTGAAAGACGAAAAGATCAAGTTCGGTAGCAAGAGCGGCCTGGACAACGCGCGATATCGTTATCAGTACGACGGGAACGCACGTATATCTGGCATCGAGGTGGACATAAACGGCAAACAGCTTCCGCAATTGCGATTGAAGTACAACCAGAACCTCGGCATACTGGAAGGCGTGGGCGATCTCAGGATATACAGGAACCTGTTCAACAGATCCGTGATGCAGGACAGCAGCAAACAATTCTACACCGTCACCGATTACGACGAACACGGTCGGGTCAAGACGGTGCTGATGAACATTCGCACTTTGGACGTGTTCCGCATGGAGCTCGAGTATGACAATCGCAATCGTATCAAAATGCGGAAACTGGCGATCGGGAAAGACTCGAAGATGGAGAAGATAACGTATAACGCGGATGGACACGTACTGGAGGTAGCGGACACCGAGAACAATTGGCAGTATGCGTACGATGAAAATGGCAACGTGATAGGTGTCACCAGAGGCCATAACGAGAAGCTAGCGTTAGGGTACGACAGTGGGGACAGGGTCATTCAGTTCGGGGATGTGGAGTTCAACTCCTACGATGGACGAGGATTCGTTGTCATTCGAGGGGAACACAAGTACAGGTAATTTAGTTTTATTTGGGTGAATTATTTGAAGAAGCATTGATGTATTGGACACTTGTTCAACTATTTGGGATTTTACTGATTTTTTACTGAAATGTTGTAAAAGTTTCTCGTAGGACTTTTCATAATTTTTGACATTTTTTCTTTTGTCGTTTCACTTGTTGCTCTAACTATTTCATCGAATAAAATATTTGTTTAATACATTTTTATGCATCAAACATAGATGTTCATCATAAGAATCATTCTAAAAGAAAGCCTCAATTAGGATAAAAGGAATCCTCTTGTTTGTCATACAATAGATAAGCATCTCAATATTTATACTCTTGATATATCGCACCTAATTTTATGAAATCGAGAAACATAACATTCCATTAAATCCCATATAAACATACGCATATATAAACATGTACGAATATATAAAAACATACATAAACATGTACAACATACATGACATATATAAACATATAGAACTTACTTAAACATATATCAACATATATCAACAAATACATATCATGTGTATATACTTAAACGTATATAAAGATATATCACCGTATAAATAACTTCCCACAGGTACAATTCCCGGGGCCAGCTGATCCACGCGTCAGAGCACAAGAAGTTCCAGATATGGTACTTCTACGACGACCGCGGCCGATTGGTCGCCTGGAACGACGATCGCGAGAACATCACGCAGTTCTTCTACGCCAATCCCAAGACCCCAGACCTGATCACCCACGTGCACTTTCCCAAGTCTGCGAAAACGTTCCGTTTCCTCTACGATTCCCGCAACTTCCTCATGACGGTGGAAACGTCCGAGCAGAGATTCTACGTGGCGACGGACCAGAACGGCTCGCCCCTGGCCTTGTTCGACACCAACGGAAACCTGATCAAGGAGATGAGGCGAACACCTTTCGGAAAGATTATAAAGGACACTAATCCCGATTTCTATCTGCCGATCGACTTCCACGGTGGACTTCTCGATCCCAATACTAAGTTGGTCTACCTGAACAAGAGGCTCTACGACCCAACCGTAGGTCAGTGGATGACCCCTGCTTGGGAGCAAATGGCGAACGAGCTGACCACCCCCACCGACATCTTCATCTACCGTTTCCGCAACAACGATCCCATCAACTTCAAGCAGAACGTGGAGTACATGACCGACCTGTCCAGCTGGCTGAAGCTTTACGGATACGACATCTCCGCCATCCTCGGTTCGGAGTATATCAAGCGGATGGTGTATCAACCCAGTGCCACGATCACGTCGCCACAGCTCACGCCAGACTTCGGTGTGATGTCGGGTCTCCAATGCATCGTGGATCGCGTCCACGAGAAGTTCTCCGACCTAGGATTCGTGCCCAAGCCTCTACTGAAGCTCGAACCTAAAACGAGAAACCTTCTACCTCGAGTAGCTCATCGTCGAGCAGTCTTCGGCGAGGGTATCCTAGTGTCTCGCGTAGGTGGACGAGCGTTGGTAAGCGTGGTGGGCGGCGTGAACGGAGTGGTCCAGGACGTTGTGACCTCGGTGTTCAACAACTCGTACTTCCTGCCTCTGCACTTCAGCGTTCACGATCAGGACGTGTTCTATTTCGTCAAGGACAACGCGCTGAAGATCCGGGACGACATGGAGGAACTCCGACGACTGGGTGGTATGTTCAACGTGTCCACTCACGAGACCACCGAGCACGGAGCAGGAACTTGGAAGGAGCTACGGCTTCACAATCCCGACGCGGCCGTGGTGATCAAGTACGGCGCCGATCCTGAGCAGGAGAGGCACAGGATACTCAAGCACGCTCACAAGAGAGCGGTGGAGAGGGCCTGGGAGATCGAGAAGCAGCTGGTGTTGGCTGGCTTCCAAGGCAGAGGGGACTGGTCCAAAGAGGAGAAGGACGAGCTCATCAGCAGAGGCACCGTGAACGGCTACGAAGGTGTCGACATCCACAGCGTCCACAGATATCCCCAGCTCGCCGACGACCCTGGCAACGTCGCCTTCACCAGGGACACGAAGAGGAAACGACGGAAGAGCGGGAACAAGCGCAACAGGATCCACAGACACGACTCGTGATTCGAGGATGTGACGCGGGATCGTAACGCTATTTGGGACTTGGTTCACGCGCCCACGTGAATCGCGCAGCGGACAAACGTATGAAAGAACAATGAAGAGAGACAAGACTAACCATCGTTCGTTACATTCAGTCCCCCCCACCCCCCCACCCCCCAGCCCTGTAGAAAATATCGCGATGGGGAACGTTGGGCTTGGTTCACGCGTCCCCGATCGTTCTTCTCTGTTCTCGACGCACTCGCGGAGGAAAGTAAACGTTTCGACAGTGTTCACCGATCCCGAGCTGTGCTCTCCGTTCTTTCTTGTGTGTTTTCGTTCGTCAAGTACCAGAAACCCCTGCTCGGTGTGCCATAAATAGCGTTGCTTGCGATTCTAAACCCAAATCCCTTCGTTTCGGACAGCACGATCGCGGATGTCCCAAGAGGATACCTTCCTTCCGAAGGAAACCGAGCTAGTCACGTCGCCAGGGAGAACGTTCTGTGGCGATCGGAGGGACGCGGTGCATACCGAACTGATCAAGGTGCCGTCCGTGATGAAATCCGACGAACGTAGACGAGTGCGCGGGAGGGGAGGAATTGGTACTCTCGTGTTCGGTTCGAAGAGTGAACGAACTGGTGTTTTTCATGCAACAGGGTCTAACGAGACGCAAGGGTAATTCGCTCCCTGTGTTTCGTCCCCTCCCCGGGTGGACGTCGCGGGATAAGTTCAATAGGGAAGACGAGGAGGAAGGGAACGAGATGAAAATGAGATACGTCGACGTGCGAGAAATGGAAAAAATATACAAGCAGTTATTTTTAACACGGCGCAAAGAAACGGCGTACTAGCGCGCGAAGGCGATGCGTAATTTGTAAATATAGCTACTCGACTAAACGTAAACTGTAGATATATAATATACGAAAACGGTAAACTTAAGTGGAAACTGTCGATAATGCTTTTATATATGTACACATATAGACACACGGTGTCGAGAGACGCGAACGAGCACGGTTTCGAGGGTGCGCGAGGCACCCGCGCGTTGTTACGCGGGAACTTTTGTAACGGGGGAAAGCCGAGTTTCTTAATGTTGAGTCCGGTCGATTAAATTTCGCGGGTCAGATTCGTTCCGGATCGCGAGCGAGATTCGACCGTAGATGCAACGTGTAAA
Organism: Hylaeus anthracinus; assembly: GCF_026225885.1. Lineage (NCBI taxonomy): Eukaryota > Metazoa > Arthropoda > Insecta > Hymenoptera > Colletidae > Hylaeus > Hylaeus anthracinus. The sequence goes on from NW_026534347.1 coordinate 7,316,384, forward strand.
TAGTTTCGATTGGTATGGGGAGCGTTTGCGTGTCGTACCAGCTATATATAATCAGCGAGAAAATTTTTTTGTAACGGTGATATATATGTACATGTATTATTGTGTGCACGTACGGTACACGTGTATATATGATCGTTACATGCCTCACCTCGTGTGTCAGTACTTCGCGTGATCTAGTAGCGACGACGACGCGACGTAACGAGACAAGCAATAGACGAGCATGAGTTTCGTGTACGGAGTAACGGCGTCGGGTAATAGGATCCACGAGGAATAAACGGATATAATGATAACGATAATAATGATAATATAATAATGAAATAATAATAATGAGCTAGTAATAACGATACGATAATACCGATACTAATAATATAGTAATAAATAATGAATAAAAGGAAAATAATATTAATATAACGATAATACTATTGTACGGAAAAATACCCCGCCTATCTTTCTACTAAAAATGAAAAATTATTTTTTGAATTGTGCCGTCAAAGATGTCCTATGTCCTAAAAAGAAGAAGAAAAAAAAAATGAAACGAGAAGAAAAACAAAAACCGTGTGTCTGTGGGATCGTCCCGTGGAAATCATCCCCTGCGCCCCCCGTCCCCCTAATCGCTCCCTTCCACACACACACCCCTCCCCCCCCCCCCCCGTCAAAATACCTTCGAAAGACGATGAACCTTCTCTCTGTATGAACATAAACTTGGAAAAAAAGAAGAAACAAACTCGTCGGTGTTTATCAAGTTATCGGGTAAACGAGACAGCGGAGAAAAGAAAAATGAAATAAACGCGTAACTATTAACGAAACGAACAAAGGTAAAAAAAAAGAAATATGTAGATCGAGCTCTGTGGTTTGGATCAAAGTGAAGTAACTGACATAGAAAGTAAAGACACTAATGATAAATTATATTTAAAACAAAAAAAAAAAAAATGTCGATGCAAAAAACTAATTGCGAGTATAATACGTACGCGGTATAATAAAATATATTATAGAGAAATAGCGAGCCAACGTGCGAGCCACGTCGCTCAACCACGTTGTGTTCCAGGTAGATTGTACGGTGGATTAAAGCATAAACATACATAATCATAATTACAACAAAAAGTAACGTACTAGATTGACGAGTTAACGAGGGATTTAGTAAACGAAAATAAGAAAAAAAAAAAACACGTAAACGGTTTAAGAGTGTGCTAGTGATCTTTATCGGATGAGAAAAATGAAAAAAAAAAAAAGAAAGAAACGACGAAAGGAAAACCGCCGCTGTACATATCTGTTGTGTATAGCCAGTATATGCCGCAAACCCACGCAAAAGTAGTATTCGCGCAAGAAGGAACGCATTTTTCTACGAAGTAACGGAAATCGACGATCAGACAACTTGTCCCCGTTTATCGCCGATATTCTTCGTTTTCTTTAACACGTTGGATGGTGGTCCAAGAGTTCGATGAAAGTTTCCGTTGAGGCGGCGACGAGGATGAAAGATATAAACAGAAGGTAATCGGTGAGAAGAAGCGCACAAAATTTGAAAATACTGGAGGAGGAGCTTTATGAGATTGGAAGACAGAGTTGGAAGACTGTAGGAGGTAAACAAATTTTACATGGGCAAAAGCAAGTCTCTGTTTAAGAATGTTTCAATAAATTAGAGAAGTGTACAAACATATCTTTTTATATTGTATGAATTAAAGAATTTATTTTTTCAATTTGATACTGTCGCCGCCTGAATGGTTCGATGATCAGGGACCTCGGATCTTCAGAGTCTTCAGATGTCTCGGATTCTGAGGGTCCTCAGGAACCTCAGATCTCCAGGATCCTCAGTTTTTAGAGTCCTCGGGAACCTCAGATCCTCAGGATCCTCGAGTCTTTGAATTCTCAGATCTTCCGATCCTCAGGGTCCTAAGATCTTCATAGTCGTCGTCTAACGTGTTATACTCGACAGTTTCATCACCCATATACCAAATTGCTGGCCCCCCCCCCCCCCAATTGGTTTTAAGCGCACGTCAAGGTTTTCCCTGGACCCTTGAGACCTAACCCAAGGTAACACGAGGCATATCAATCTGTGATTCACCATTTTCGATACCGTGAACATAACACCTTGTGTCCGTGCATGGATTCACATTCTTGCATTAACCTTGGGCTGGTCTCATCAAGTGTTCCCCAGGGTACCAAACTCCTCGTTACGCGATTCCGTGAACAAGTTATCCTCGATTGCATAGTTTCTACTTTCGAATCATCTTGATCGTTTCTCTCTCCAGACCACGAGAGAATGCTGGGAGCGTCGAGGATGGTTCCAGTATTTTTAGGCTTGTAGCAGTTACCACAGACGTCTACAAAATTAACTTTGAGAGTGAACAGCTTCTTTTGGATGAAGCTAAGCTTCGATTGTTTCTCTTCGATATTGGTTTGTTTTCTTGTAAGTATGAAATTGCAAAAAACAAAGAAACATAGTGTAAATAGTATAATGTAGATTCATTGGAGATAATTACTTGTTAATAGAAATTTTTGTACAAAGTCGCTTCTTCACTCGTCAAATGTAGCATTGTCTTGCAGACAAAAGAATACTTGATCCGTAGCTTTTTAAATATTATTCAAAATTTAACAATGTATAGAAATATCTTATCTTCTTATTTGTTAACATACTGGCTCGATAAAGCTCACCAAATAATTACTCAATTTTACATCTACCTCGCGACAATCTCGATTATAAACGAATATACACACTGCCCAACACATTGCTCAAGATCTATAAAATTTCAACAATTTATTCCTCCAAAATAATAATTCATCTACATCTAGTATATCCTACTTACCCCTTCAGACACCACCACCCTCTTACATTTTTCTTCACTCTCTTAAAATTTGAGGGGTACAAATTGGGCCACCCTCCCTTTTAATTCCTCCAACGTTAAGAATGTCGATTGCACATCTTCAACACAGTTCGGACATTGCTTCGAGCCTGAAAACTGCTGAACCACTCTCGACGCCCCATTTGGAACAGTGCTTGTCTGATTTGTCCGTTAATTCGCCGTTACCTGCTATCCGCCGCGTAATTAGCGCGTTCTAAAATGCAAACCAGTTGATATGTGTCAGCCCCCAAAAAACGCTCGCGGAGCCGACAGATATCGCGGGAACACTTTTCCATGTGTATTCGTTCACTCGCGAAGCGCCACGCAAAGGGCAACAAAGGAGAGAGAAAAAGAAACAAGAGAAAGAAGAAAAATGATACGACGTTTTAGAAAGCAGTCCTGTACTCGTGTTAACGTTATGCTTAGCGCAATCGTCGCCTTCGAGCGAGGATCGAGCTAAGAGAGGATTCTATCAGCGAAAGGGGATAGGGTTGGACGAACTTACATTTAAATAATAAATTTTCTTCGATCTAAGTAACTTCATTTTGTAACAGAAATTTTAATTTTGAATCAGTTGGTAAGGAAAACAATTTTGATTATTTTTATTCGTTTGTTCGTTATTCATTCAGGTAAAATTTTGCCCACCTTTGGAAACGAATCGGCAATTATTAATTATGTTTGAGATCAGGGGGTACGAACACAGAAGGGAAGAATTTTCTTCGAGTAATAGATTACGAATAGGAACTTTATTCAAATGGATGAAATTCAAACGAAATACTTCATTTTGCGAGTCAAGTTTTAATTTTTATTGGACAAGTAACATGTAAAAAGATAGTATATTTTATTCGTTGTTCGAAGTTTGTATCGATATAAGAATTTTAACCCGTTTCCGCCTGGAAGTCTCAGAATCCTAACTGTGGCTCGATCTTGCGATCGAAGGCGCGAGATCTATTATTGTTACGCTCGACACGAATCTTCGCCGTCGACGGGAAACCGTCCGCTGTGACTCGGTTGGAGGGCGAACCGCGATCGGCACGTGACTAAAAGAAAGCAATACTTCGTAACTATCGTGTATGTCTTAAAGAATCTAATGTGTCTGGTGAAGAGAGAAAGATAAGAGGAAAAAATAGAGATGGAGAGAGTTCAAAGTAGGATTGCGCGATTCCTGTAAGAAAATTAATTCCAAAACCGGTTTCGAATCGAAATGACTAGAATCGATTCCCTAGAAGATCGATTCGAAAAATCGATTCAAAGAGGCTTGACTATATCTTATCTATACTTTGAAATCTTTAAGTTAAACTTACATATTTATATATAAGTTTAATTAAGTAAATTAATTACCGCTGATTAACCATTAAATTCATTACCATTTAATGGCGATGAACTTAATAATTCTAAATCTTCTAAATGATCATTCTGCTGAAACGAATATTTCCTACAATTGGCTGATACTGTACAGTATAACATAAAAGTATCTTTTATCATATGTAACCGATTTAAGGTTGCATTCAAGGTTTTTAAGAAAGTTTATTCGGAATCGAACATCCCTATCGAGAGATGAAAGCACAGCATAACGTAAGAAAGAGTGCGTGAAAGAAAGAGAGAAAGAGCGAGAGCTATTACGATAAATTAATATATAACAAATTGTGTTAAACGATAGCCGGGGAGGGGAGAAGTTGTACGCGTTTCTTTGTTTAGTAACGATCGAAATTCGGGTACTTCGCGTCGTCATGACAGGAGTAGGCAAAATTTTATTCGAGTAACGAATAAATCCAACACGTAACTATTTATTCGCGACGTTTATCCAATTGAACAATTAAATTGTTATTCGTTCATAATATATTACGAACGAATATTTGAATTTTTTAATAGATAATAACGAATAACTAATACAAAATTATTCATTCAGGTGTTCGATCGAACGATGAAATTTACCAGCTATTTCATTTAATAATTTAAATTCTACTCGTCTAGATCAAAATTAAAATTTATTCAGCGACGAGTAAATAATTGTTCATCTTTTATTCGTTAATCGAAGTTTTGTAACTAGGTGAAAATTTTGCCCATACCTGCGACGAGGAATATTTGTTCGTAGCCGGTGTCTCGTTGTGTTTCCCGTTTTCCCAGCGACGATTGCGTGTCGCTCCCTTTTTGTACATAACTACGCGTCGTCGACCGAAAATATTCCGATTCCCGTTTCGTTTACATCGTCGATCGCTGCGAACTGAATCGACACAACAGACGAGATAATCGGAATTACGACACTTTTTCTATTGCTCACGAGACACGATGGTCGACGCGTTTCAAAGTGAATCGGACACACGACACTGACGTCGATGATCCTTAGGGTATCCGCAATTAGGGTCTACTTGCAATCATCGACGAACTCGTTTATCGTAACTATTTTCATCGACGCTGTTTTATCCAATCTTATGTGTCTCACAACGTTCGTTCGCGTCTGCACCTGTTTTAAGTTACTTATCGACACTTGTAGTGTAACTTGCTGGAGATTCATTACTTTTACTATTATTTATTTATTCGTGAATAGAAATGTTATTTAACTGGTAGAGAATTTTTAATAATGGACATTTTAATAATGGACATTTTAATAATGGAAAATTTTCAATTGTATTTGGATGTGTCGCCTAAGATGAGTCCGTGTGTTAACGAGATCATAAGATTGATGATCACCAGTTGATCAAAGTTAAAGACAGTGAAACAAGGTCGACGAAAACATCGTTGAACGTTTATTTATGATTTCAAGTGGACCTTCCGCAATTAGTGTTAACGATAGTTTCGTACAACCTGCGTCAACGCGAGAACTCATCTGGATAGTGCCCTTTATGCTTTCGTGTAGAGATAGACAAGGGTGCCCGGCCCGGGGTAAACAAACTTTTCCCACACGTTTTACAGGTCGTTCCAAACTGAACAGGTTTATCTATACCACGAGTCGATCTCCATTTATTATCATAAGTCTTTATTGTATAAATCTTCAGAAATTTCACAATGGTGGCGCCTGAGGGGGCTCAACATCAACCACGATGCAAATCATTAATTTCCCTAAGAAAGATTAACACCTTAAATTTTGCACGAACAAATCAAATCACCACGATCAGGAAGTAATTAAAACAATAATACTGCCAACTCCATTCCAAGTACGCGCAGTAGCCAATTTTTAACGTAATCTACGTACGAAATGAAGTTAAGCGTAGAGTGTCTAGTGCAAACGACGGTTACGGTTTAGAATCACCTGTCAAACAGTCTACCAATGTTTCCGACGTTTACCACGCGGGGCATCCTCCTAGAATCGAAGTGAATACGAACAGTGATTCCTTCCTCGCGATGTCGTCGACCGACAGAGCACGGATGAATGCAAGAGGAAGGCCTCCATGGGACGCACCTCTCGGTCGAGCCGCGTTTCACGGGCCCTAATCGCAGTTTGTCCGTTCCTCTGTATCAATTGTTTGTTTCTCTTTTCCGTTTCGTCCCTTTCGCGGAGAATTGTACATATTAATTGCGATCATTATGTAAATACTCTTGAACGCAGACACGAGACACGTGCGCATACATACATACACACACAGACACGGAAGCGCGCAATCTGTCCGCGCGTGGTTTATTTTAAAGAATACGTCATTATATATGATACCATGTAATGATATTTAAACGATAAGGTAACATATATTCTATACTCTTACACGCTAAGTACTCAATAAATATATCTATAAAATTTCCCCGTGTTTGTGATTGTCTGCCCCTTGACCCGTCCCGTCAGTTCCCGTCGATATCGTGGCGTCTCAATTTCCAACACACAGCAAAACTCCGTTTGTCTCACCTCTGTCACCCTTCCTCACGTTTTATGTAGGGCCTGTTGAGTGTTTCACACCTTTGCCTCTGTTCACAACCCTCCACCAACCCTCGTCGTACGGCCCTCCTACGACAATAGCGAGAGGATTTTAGTCGTAAGTGTACAAATAGATATTTATATATGTATCTGGTGCTCTCGCTACCGAGTCCGAAGGTCTGAGAAAGTACCTATGAATGCCTGATGTGATACAAGTTGTTTTTTGCTATACGATAACGATGAGAGTTAATTAAAGACTTTTAGTAACATCACTGATAAGGAGTTGTCATTTCTCTATTTATTCTCTACACGCGTCCCGAATTGGACCCTGTTCGTGTCCAATTGGATTATCCTCCCTTAAACTATGCTACCTCACACTCGGGAAGGGACCAGATCGGATCCTAGGGAAGGATCGAGGGTTTGTAGCCCCTAGGCAACGCTGATGACCCACACCCTCCATAATAAAACGAAGACTTTATATTTATTTCTTGTTAAGGATTTTCTAATGAGATCTTCAAGATTTTTTATTTTTTAATCAAATACAAGTGTTCACTATGAGTACATATACGTTATCCCACAGCCTCTTCTGGAAAACCCTTTATAATTTTTATTTTTTAAACGCCGCGAGAATTGTATAATAATGTAAACCATTATTTAGAATAGGACCACCATCTTGTAAAATTTATTTTTTTTCTTTTGGTCTAAATGAGAATTATAAACTAATTTAACGATTACGATCACCTAGATTGGGAATCTACTTTAACACAAACTTAAATAAATTTCAACCCCCAACGTCTCACTCGACACACACACACACACACACAAATTTATTTCCTTTTGTACATAATACAAAATTTAAAATTATAAAATACTGAATAAGGGTATTTAACAAAATATCAGATCACCATAAGAGGAAAACAATGTGTAAAAAAAAAAATAAATTGGACTAGTGGGTTCGCGAATACTAGAAAAACAGGGTCGAAATACGTGACGTTACCGTGTTGGCTACAGCTACATTTCTACGCAATCGTCATGTTGGCTAAGTAAAAATAAACGTGAAAAATTCAATATTTAAGGTCATGTCCTATAAAAATATTTCTTTGTTGAACTCTGTTACTATAGGTTTTGGTCATTCGCTTCGTTCCCTATAATTTGCACCTGGTCCCGTCCAATAAGCGCTCGTCTTGCAGTTCCCTTGTCATCACGCGTGCTACCTTGGCAATAATTAAACGTCGTGAGACTCAATTATTCCTCTAATTCGGTTCAACCCTTTGCCGTCCAGATTTTCTAATTTCTGTAAAATTCTATCGAGCACCACTCGACAAAGGACTGCAAAGGGTTAATACGGAAGATTCGATACGTACGATTACTTGACTCGGTGTATTTATTTTATTATATTTAGATTACTTCAACCGTCACATTCATGTTTCCATCGTCAAAATTGGAAATGTCCGTTACTCTGGAAAAAGTATTAAAAAAAAAATGAAACGAAGCAAAATTCAATGCATGACATCCTGTGCTCTGGTTAATTGAAGGTGTGGAAGCAACTATGAGCTGAAAGTGCGTACGTAATATTATGATAAAAATTCTATCGATTATTAGGGGTACGTGGGTACTTAACAATTTAAGCTCAGGTAGCGGGAAATCCTCTTCAGCGGAGTGAGATTTAAAATGTACCCGTGCACCCTTATCGGTTAAGCAATTGTAAGTGGATTTCAAGTGTTAGTATTCCCTAGCGAACACGGTTCCGTAGTTTTCATCGATGAGAAATAAATTTTTGCTGGTATCCTTTGTACATCGTTTATTACGAAATTATTTTTTTTTCTCTTTCAAAGTTTACAATTTATATAATTTCGTTCAAAATATTCACAATGATCGTACGTATTCGTTTAAAAAAAAAAAAACAAAAACAAAAGATAAATCGCAGTGCGTTTAGCTCCTGTACGTTTTAAACAATGCGAAGATTACCTCGTTACACGATCGAATCTTCCAAGTTTGATTTGTACAATATTCACGTATAATAATTTTATTTTACAATAACACAATATTTATACATTTATTCTATACAGTTGTCTATACACGCATCAGCGTTTCACCAAACCAAATCGTTTTGGTATAGTAACACGCTGTTATAAGAGCAAGTTTGATAATCAGAAAATGGCACATATCCGACAGATTTAATGCAAATTTTTGTCTGCATACAAACGTAACACTCGACGTGATAGAATTAAAAGATTGTTACTCCAAATTTTCGATCTATTTTTCGATCTGTTTCGTGTAGTAAAATATCCAACGTAAGTGTTACTTTACTAGGATAAATTTCGACCAAAATGGACGATATTTATAATGCATTCGTAAATACTTTGTAGAATCGAGATAAATGCAATATATATAAAGTACTAATTCTAGGAATTATCACAAAAAATTCAATTTTATTGCTAAATATAACATTTTTTTTTCTTTACATTTGAAAAATACTGTACTTTTTTTTTCTATGCGTAAAAATAATTTATCCCGCGACTGTTTATTTCATTATTATGTCGACGACAAAAATCAAACCAACTCTTGCAAGGTATTTATTCTAAGGTACGTTACCGTTTCGTAAGCTTAAAATTTACGAGGAAAGAATACAGTTAGTGCATACCTTTAAAAAAGTATTATTGTTAACAAGTATACAACGTAATATGATTTAGTTAATTGAAGTGCAAACTTAGTATGACTAGCTTTAATAAGGAAGTGGAATGGTAAAAGAATTGGTATAGTAAATTCCTATCATTCTCGTGACAATTAAAAATATTTCTATGTATAACACACCGCAATATTTAAATATCGATTATCCAAATTGAATTTTCTTTAAGGGGAAGGGTAAACGTTTGATTATTTTTGCATTTGTTTTTCTATAACATGTTTTTAAATATGTTAAAATATAGGTCAAAGTGTTTTTAAAATACTATTTTACATACTGCTTTTTTGTGTTCTACGAAATGTGGGACTGATTGTTACGTATAAATTATTATAATTTTCAATTAATTCGGATAACCGCAGTCTATTCGTATATATGTATTTCGAAATACATATTCAAATTAAAGTACGTTATATTCTACGATACACGGTCCCTTCAAAACATTAATTTGTTTATACGCGAAACCATCTAAACGTTATTATGAAAACTTTCAAACAAACTGTTAACAAATGTATTCTTTGGAAGAATTATTATTAAATACTATAGAAATTGCGAAATTGTCTACTGAAATACAGAATGAATAGTATTTCATAATCCTTAGTAGGAAACATTCCAGTTATATAAAATAATTTATCTGTACAAGTTTTAATGCAAATGCAACATTTGTATCGAAATTGTTTAAGACTCTGATTACGACTTTGGACTGGAATTATACGTTTCGAACACAATTCGTTGTTACAAACATAGTAGCAACTATGCATAGAGAAATACAAATAGGTAGCTTTTTATACGAAAGTCATTAGTTTTACAGAAACATAATGATGTCCTAAGTGTAATGCAATTAGCTTAATGCAGTACTACTTACTCGAGGCCTAGGCCCCAATTGATACCTTGAACTAGAAACAAAATTAATGGTTGCCAAGCAACCAACCACCTGATCCAGTCGAGCAACTGACCGTACAAAACATGAGGGCGCTCCCATCTTTATTCGTTGTTAAGGTACACACAGAATATAATTATTGACTTGAGAAACTGTTTGAAAAAAAGGATACGGATTACGAAACATTTTTGTAAGATTGACTTTTTCTTTACAATATGGACACGTTTGTTTCTTTCCCACAATACACCATCCCCTAATACAAAACTCGTGGAAAACGTGTTCACAAGAGAGCTTGTATGTATTCTCTATTACACCAGCTTCGTGTTCTGACACTAAAAGTCTGTTCCCGCATACAGCACACACACCAGGTTCTAAAGTCCTTGTAGGCATTTGGCCTGGCACATAATACTGTAAATTATCTAATATATTGCATTATGTTTTTTTATATTGTTAATGTAGTATTCTATTGTTTTTCTACGTACTCCGACTTGCGAGGCCATTTTATCCGCGCAGATCTCGGCAACGTCTCTTCCTAACACTCCAAAATAAACACCATAAAATAATAAAAGTACACCAAAATCCATCCATATCTGAGGCTTGACTTCAAATACGAGATTCAAGCCAAAAAATGTGGCTAATATAATAACATAACTAATTATACCCAACACATAACTGAGTTTGTAAATGAATAGAAACCATTTGTATACCAATCTGTAACAAAAAAAAAGGTTAATTAAATTTTTTAATTTAATATAATGCATATAAATTTATACGTTATAAATAATAATAAGCACATACCTTGGTGTTGTACCAGCAATAGGCTTCTGAATAGCCTTCCTTACTATTAGTCCAGTTATGCAAGAGGACACTAACCATAGAAATATAAACCTCCACCAATGATTTTTTAAACATAATACAAAAGGAATAATCCACATAGCGACTAATGTAACAAGCTAGAAGGGGATATTATATTTTTTAAACACATCAAATGGAGCGCATTTTGATTTCAGATAGAGAAGATAATTTCAATTTACCTGATATGATTTATAATACAATTTTTTCCACTGAACTAAAACAACCTGTGCTACTAATAATGTTACTAATAAAATAAGCAGCATTTCTACATGCATGGATTCGTGACCCTGGTGCTGCTCGTGCATTTTTATATGTTCTACCCTGAAATAAAAGAATTATACGTTCAGATTAGCAATTTAATTAGATCTAATAATTTCAAAAAAATGATTAAGAAGTATGTTAAGAACAAAATGATAACACCTGCAAACTTTGTACAGGATTTAACATATTGATTAAACATTTTTTTATAATATTAACTGTATGATTTTTTTCAAGTAACTCGTTACACTGATTATTAAAAATACATATTATTAATTACCTCCATTTTTCTTCCGGCGTTAACTCATCCTCACTCTAAAATAAAAAAAGATTTAAGTAACATAAACATTTAAAGCACAGTTGGTTATTTCCTATGGAGAAGTATTAATACTAAAATATCGCTAGGTATAAATAAATTCTAATTGTCTGTAAATGGTAAATATCGCGAAAGGGAAGCAATACTTATTGAAGTTCGAATTTTACTTAAATTAATTGTTGTCCTTGGAGGTTATATGTGTACAAGCATGACAACATGTAAAATATTATTACAAATACCATAAGAATGGTTTTATTTGGAATAATAGTATACCTTATTGGGGAGCACGTGAGAATGCATATTTAATAATATATTGAGCTGTCACTTATAAAATAGATTCTAACAAAGTGACATAATAGAGGCAACGCTTTTTCGAGACATCGTGAAGTACTATTCACATTGATGCAAATATGACACGTAGCTACTCGTCAGGTATGAGTTGGATTATTTACATTAGCAACTAAGGCTTCGTGGACAAATATCTCGTCATGAAATTATTAGATTAAATATTTCAAATGTAATTAAATACTTTGTATTAATTTGCAATGAAAATAAATGTAATTTCAATTTATCGCAGTAAACCGACTGTTCATATCATATAAGGAGCATCCAGAAAGACTACTGCTCCACTGAGCCGCTCACTGAGCGTTATAGTGACGCCATCGGTGGCAAAACGCCCAAGTTTGTAGTGAAAATAGTTCTCACTAATCCTATAAGGTGGCGCCAGTAATACTTTTCCAAAAAAATATCATTTATTTTTCATAAATGCATGATTAATACGATTCATTGCTTTATAATACCATAATATATTAGTTAATGTGTCAAATTTGTCATTTTTATGTGTAGATTTTTAATGCAACCATAATTATCGACCCTTTAGTTAGTCGCGCTATCTAGGAGGAACAGTAGGAACTATTTTCACTATGAACTTTGGCATTTTGCCACCGATGACGCCACTGATAGTAAAGTTTGCTAATAGAGCAGCTTAGTGAGCGGTGACCTTTTCAGATGCACCTGGATGCACCCATTGATAGCGTCACACGTCATCTTTCAATTTAAATTTAACTTGCAAAGCTTCACGATCCGACAGTAAACTTTTAATGAATGGAATAAATATCGTCACAATTTCATGAGAAAGGTTTAAAATATAACGATATATACAATTAAATAGAAAATAAATGACTTGGAAGGATTAGTTCCATACTATGTATGTATTCATTCCTTTTAATTTCATTTAACATTATTAATCCAGTATGTTGTGTGCCAATGATAATTATAATATACATATATTAATAGATTTAAACAAATATATTTCACACATTTCTAATGTTAAACACTCGTGTTACTTGTTACGTTCCTAGTTCTAAAACAAAATTAAACCCCGAAATACTTGTTGATTTCTACAAAAATCCTCTTCTACCAAGACGTCGAATTAAAGATGATTTCGTCTCAATCATCAAATCAATCGCTAAAAAAGAGTAATTTCATTATTTGACATTTTTCAATTTCAATCGTTCTCGTACTGTTTGTATCTGGTCCACATTACACGCGAAATGTTCGATTCGCCGTTCGTAGTCCGCACAAATGTGAACGCGTCGTCGAATCAACCAATGCGCATCCTTCGTCCAGTTTCGCGTCCCGTCGGTTATCAACGGCGTTAAACCACGCCCATCGGCTGCTAGTCAGAGAGGGAAGCTGGTAATTCACTCCGCAAAGCAGCAATATGAGCGTTTGTACCGTTTCTTGAGAGAACCGCGCGACGTGACGAAATTCCATAGCCGTAAAATCGCGCGTCGAAAGTGTCATCCGATTGCGCGCCGTTTGCGGATACAGTGAGTGATACAGTGTCGTGATTGGTTTCGCTTCGTACACGTGGATACGATTTTTGGTTAGTTTTCTCCAAGCATCGAAAAGGATATCCGCCGCTTGTCGGTTCATTTGCCTCGAGGAATTGCTTTCGGTGAGTAAAGTACCCGAGCGTGCACGAAAGCCCGCGTGTTTCGTGACGTTTTTTTTTTTCTACATGTCAAATGTTCCCACATATTGCTGACAGATTGAGCGAGGACTGTTCGCCAACGTACTCACATGTCGACGTCTTTAACGTGGAAAAACGTCATATGCGAGCGTAGCTCGGGCCAATCTCGTTCAATCTTACGAAACGGAGTCGTAGTTTCGTGAAATGTTTTTTCTTCCGAAAATCTTTCATCGAACGAATTGGGTGGGCAATACTGTTTCATTCTTTCGGAGTTACAGTGGGTGTAGAATGTATTGTACAAAATGTATTCGTACACCGATCAATTTCCAAAAAAACTTTTCTGTGAAATTGTAGTTTCTTAATTTCTTTTTTTATAATCAATGATACTTTACATATTCTCGGAAGTCTCTAAGATAGATATAGTCCAAACAACATTTACTAGTCGATATAATTTGTGAAATTAACAAAAAAATGCGAAAAGTGGGGTAAAAGTATAGAAGCAATAAGTATTTGGACGATTCTTATGACGAACCATTTACAGTAGAGTTTGTAACGTAAACACATTAGTTTATTGCTCCGTGGGAATTAGAAAACATCAAATTTCCAGTAAATTACTTTTAAACAGTTGTCCGAATACTTATTGCTTCAACATTTTTATCGATTATTTGTTTTTTTCTTGTTAGTTTCGCAACTTACATAAATAACTATTTCTTTTTGTAATCCATCTATTTTAGACATCACCGAGAATATATAGAATGTCATTGTTTATAAAAAATAAGTTAATAAATTACAATTGATCGGTGTACGAATACTTTCTACACCCACTGTATTTCATTTATCGTCGACTGCGATGTTATCAACGACCACGTTTATGGTCACGATTTAATTACAATTTATATGGTATATCGTACTTTCTTGATAAATTTATCTACTAACTCCAACAATTCCTTTCTTTTTGCTAAGAATTAACTGTATGTTATTCGAAAGCTTTGAATTACTCCGTTCTTTTACTCCGCGTGTTTACTATTCGGAATCTAGTAGAAACGTAGGTCAGAGCGACTTGGAAATTTGTTAGTAAATATTACGCCTCGGTGTAGTCTGTCAGTTGTTTTTTTTTTCTGGCAATTCCGTTTTCGCGATGAGACATCAACGTTTGAAGATAACCCACATCCTCTGTGTAACCCAATCGTGCGATTTACCTGTAGCCAGCAGAGATCTTTTAGCTTCTTTAGCTTTTAGCTTGAGAATTGACGGTTTCTACTCTTACGCGGATCAACAATTGCTATACAATTTAAACTATTGAGATATAAACGGGAACAAACGATTCTAAAGAATAAAGGGAAAAAACAGATTTCAAAAATCTCAATGTCGGGTGCTGACCATTTTTTGAATTTTGTTTTATTATTAATTGACGAAGGTACGAACGAAACTATTGGTAGTGCAATCAAGTACAAACGAAATACTATCATTTTCTATAAAAAAAAATTCATTTTTGAAAAGTCGGGTATCAGGTTCACATAGCTTTTCTCCCCAAAAAATCTTCACCTATTCATATAAAAACTTTACCGAGATAACATTTGATTTACGACTCGCTCGTTATCTAGATAAAGATATGTCCAACCACTCCAATTCCGTGTTGAAAAAGTCGCCTCGGTATATACCTATTTGGCAAGGAAAGAGAGACGAAATAGGTCGATAGTTCTACATTCGGTTTCCATTTGACTTCTAGATCGAATATCGAATCGTAAATTACACTTATCTGTCACAACGTATCTAGAATTTTTCCGTAGAAAGCGTATATGTTTAGCGTCAAGTACCTTAACCTGTCATTCGTTATTCCTATTCAAACGATTCACTTCTATCGGCGTATCATTGCGTACTTTATTCAATCAGTTACCTTTCATTGATAACGTGCACACATCGCGTGAATCGCATGTCCACTTTTAAGAACATTTTCATTTTAACGCGTCGAAGTCGAGAGGTAATATAAAATCTTCGAGGACCATTTTTCTTTTTCTATCGAGGAATATTTTCTCTCGTAAATAATAGAAGTGATCCCCATACGTTATTTATCGAAGTGTGCTCCATTATAACCGATACGAAAAATAATTTTGATAGCCAATTTTAGATTTTGACCGAAATCGACGAGCCACTCCCTTGCGAATTCTTCAAAAAATCGGTCTCCCATTTTCAAAAAATTTACTCAACACTTTAGAGAAAAACCTCCCATATGTTTTTTGTATAGTTCCATGAGATTTACTATGAGAAAAAGTTTCACTCTAAAATGTTCATTATTGAAACAGCTAGGAATTTTTGAAAATCAATCACCTTTCTACATATATTTCACCCAAAAAGAACTAAAAAATGGACGCTACTGGTAGATTCACATTTTATTTAAATTCTTCACCTAATGACTCGCAGTTTCTCGTTTCGACGATTAAAATCCGTTTACGCGATTAATAGCAATTCGAATTAGTAACGATTTTAATTCGCGTTCGCGGAAAAATTGAATGGCCGGCGAATGTATGTTACGTTGGCTTCTAGTTCACACTAAATAAGTCAGGGAACTCGAAAGGAGCAAAATCCTCGTAGCCACGACCGTTTAGATGTTGTATAAATTGGCAACTATCCAAGTTTCCGTACTCTCACCACGTTCTCAGTGTTGGGACCGCGCTATCACATTCCTTGTTCGTAGTATACGTGCGTGCTGTCTTTCCGCATGATTTTGTGCTAACCATTTCTGCAGAATGATTATTTACGGCTTTATAATGCCATGTATTATATACTTATAATTGTGATCGTATCTAATCGTATTATAATTTGATTAGTTTATTAGAATGATAACTTGTTGAATTGTAATAACAATTCAGAAATTAACCAAATGAGATGGAGCAGTACAGAAACAATTGAAACGAGTAATTAGAGCGAAGAAGCTAGCGCAAATAAATAATGTTGCGGTGAATCCAAACAATAAGTAATGGTTGCAAAATTCCATGATACGTTGTTTAAACCTGGTTTCGATTCCTGCTGCGCGGGCAATTTGTCTTACATTTCTTTTAAAGTTAAATGTAGCAGCATGCCCCCCTTTTTCAGGTTCTCTTATAGCTCGTGCTCGACCAGTCTTCTTTTCTCATATATTTTAGGATCTCTTAAAAGGTTGTATACCACGGTACCACTGCTATTCACTAGTTTAGCGACTTCGTGATACTGTAATTTCCTGAACGTAGAAGCTGAATTCGATCGATTTCACATCATTCAAGGGAACTTTCGTCGACCCAATTTTCAATTCTCTTCTAAATACGCGAAGACTCTGATACTTTCGTTAAAAAAAAAAAAAAAAAAAAAAAAAACGTTTTACTATCCCTTTCGTACGGTACGCAATGTTTCTTTATTTTTTTACGAGTTTTCTTACTCGAATAAAAATTTTGCCCGGAGTTAGAATTAAATTAATTAAATTATTAATATTTCCGCGAACGCGAATTAAAATCGGTACTAATTCCAATTACTATTAATCGTGCAAACGGATTTTAATCATCGAAACGGGAAACTGCGAGTCATTGAGTGAAGAATTTAAAAAAAATGTGAATCTACCGGTAGCGTCTATTTTTTAGTCCTTTTTGGGTGAAATACATATATGTAAAAAGGCGATTAATTTTCAACGTGTCTCGTCGATTTTGGTCAAACTCTAAAACTGGCTATTAAAATTATTTTTCACATCCTCGGTTATAATGGAGCACGCTTCGTTGACTATTAATCGCGTAAACGGATTTTAATCGTCGAAACAGGAAACTGCGAGTCATTAAGTGAAGAATTTAAATAAAATGTGAAACTATCGGTAGCGTCTATTTTTTAGTCCTCTTTGGGTGAAATATAAATAAAAGGGTGATTGATTACCACTGAATATATTCTGACGGTGTGCTTTAAAGAGAGTATATTAATTCAGTATACTAATTACGAATATAAAACTAGTTTGTGATATTTTAGAAGCTAACAAAATTTCCATGAAATGAAAATTTCACGAACCCCCGCTTCGTATAAATGAGAAAAACAATTTGTGGATGCCACGGTTGCATGCGTACAGACTAGGTTTATATAGAATGAACGATTGCGGCAATATACTAAATCAAGAAAAAACGATAACACTGTCGCTATCGGTTCTGATTACCGCGATTGATACAACAAACGTTCTAGCCACGTGTCGCGTTCTAGATACCTTAGCAAACTCGGTGGTGGAAGTGGATTTAATGGAAAATTTCGCAATTTAATAGACAGGGGTAAATCGTGTTCAATGGAAAAAGCAATTTCGTCGAGATTACATGTCAATCTACCCTCTGCAACAAAGATTCGACAATTCCGGCAAAATCGTTTACTTTTGTAATTAACGTTGCAAAATGCTTTTAATCGAGCGCAAAGAGGAAATGGAAAGTGCTCCTGTGATATTGTCGTTATTATGTTTGGGACGTGCACACGTGTGGCTCTCACTTTGCTGCATTTTGATTTCCAATTTTAAAATCCAACTAGCAAACCAGCACTGGAAGTTCTGCATTCGTTAACTTTTTTTTTTTTTTAGACATTTATTTTTATATAGAAGAGAATATTTTTTTTTAATTTCTTCTTAACGTAAATTTTGTTACGTTACTGTACTAAACTCACTGAACTTCGTTAAAAATATATAATTTATTACTTGTACATATATTTACGTTACTGATAATTCTTTATAGAGAATGCTCGAATAAATTAAATGAAAATAATGTGGAAAGTGAATGTGATTAATTGTCAGAGACAATCCATTGCAAACGTTTGTATTTTCTCATAAATATTAGGTAGACTGGAAAGTAATCTCGTTTTTGCAATTTTAAATCCTTGTTTATCACTCAACAGCTCGTTGATTTTGATCGATCATTGAAAATTTGCACACTAGGTGACTGTTGATAACGAGGGCGATTACATAATTGCTTAAAAATAGAGATTTGTCAAAAATTTGTTTGAAATTAATGTAAAAGAAACATTACTTTCCAGTCTACCTAATATTTTCTATAAATCAATTCCGTAGAAATGGAACGAGATTAATGTCAGCAAATAAATGAACAGAAGAGTGATCGATAGGTCAGTAATTAAGAGTGAATTATATATCTATTTCTCCCCAAGTAAATACCGACTTTATTACTATATGTATCTATTAATTAGAGTGGAAGCATCGGTTACGAAATACACACGTAGCAAATAATCGATTACTCTTACCCTCGTTTCAAGTTGCGTCTCAGAAGACTAGCAAATATGTTTATAAGACAGACGTAGACTTCCGTTTGAAAAATGTGTTGCTTGGAAATTACTGGTACAATAATATCTTTTTGGTACGCGTCTATTCGATACCAGGAAAATTGAAAGCGATATTGAAAATTCGAAAGTGATATTTACTGCAAGTATGAAAGTGAATGCCTCGTGTGCGATACGTTGGAATAATCTTTGCGGTTTACCTGCGGTGATAATAATTCCGGAGGTGAGTTAGGGTAGCATCGGGAATAAATTGTTTACAATGAGAATGTGCAAACAGTAAATACATTCATAGTATCAATTTTCCCGAGACCAGTTAAATCAAAAATTAATTTTCCTTATTTGCTTTAAGAAAGTGATTTTTGTTTCATCTAGGAATATTATTAAACCATTTCGATCTTTCTAGAATATGTACAATCTTCGATAATTAATTTGATGTTACCTAGTATTAGAAAGTAATTTTTGTTCGTTATAGAAATGAACTCGATTTAAGTAGAAACATGCAGTGTTTATTATTACTCTACGACCTTTGCGTCTTCTCCAGAAATAAATTAAATACGTAATACCCATTTGCAATTAGCCTACGATAACGACAAACAAAGTAAAGGCCGGGGTCACGCGCAATTCATTACACAATCGCATAACAGATAAAAGAAATTTAATTTGTTGACTCCGTTACTTACACGTTTCGATTGCTCCGCAATACAGTTACGGATAAAACGTTACCCCCTGATATTACACGCATAATTTATCAGTCGATATCACTTTTCTTAACGTTTTCCGTCTCATTTACCTTTCCTCGTGCGATATAGAATGCCCACCTGTTGAAATCGACCTTTTCTCTTCCCCAGAGCGTCGCGTAAATCCCATAAACAGTACGTACAGTGGGCGTAGAATGTATTCGTACACCGATCAATTCTCCCAAAAAATTTTTCTATGAAATTGTAGTTTCTTAACTTCTTCTTTTATAATCAATGATACTTTACATATTCTCGGAAGTCTCTAAGATAGATATATAGTCCAAACAACATTTACTAGTTAATATATTTTGTGAAATTAACAGGAAAAAAAAATGCGAAAAGTAGGTAAAAGTACTTGTACGATTCTTATGACGAACCGTTTACAGCAGAGTTTGTAACGTAAACACATTAGTTTATTGCTCCGTACGAACTAGAAAACATCAAATTTCCAGGAAAGTACTTTTAAAAATGGCTCTAATAGAGGAATGGAAAAAGATCCCACTTCTTATTAACTTCTAACTAATAATTTAGTTAATTTGACGCTTAAAAAACTTGCAATAATTATAAAATCAAAAGGAAATCCCACAAAGAAAGTACTATATATTTGTAAATTAATGTAAATTTCTTTTTTTTTTTTTTAATCAAGTATTAAAAATTAAACAGTTGTGCGAATGCTTATTGCTTCAACATTTTTATCGATAATTTGTTTCTTTCTTGTTAGTTTCGTAACTTACATAAATAGCTAATTTTTTTTTTTGTAATCTATCTATTTTAGACATTTCCGAGAATATGTAGAATGTCATTGTTTATAAAAAAAACAAGTTAATCAATTAAAATTTTACACAGTGTTTTTTGGAAATTGATCGGTGTACGAATACTTTCTACACCCACTGTACATACGATTACAAGCAGCACGTTTCAAGTTTACTTCGGGGGCGAGTCGAATTATTTGGAATTTTCATTTCGATCGCGGGAGTAATTCGCTTCGATTAAAACTCGTTTTCATCGACTCGCGTTTCTTGCGCTCGGTTAGGGCACTAGATGGCACAGAGTTGAATAGACGTCCGCATCCTCATTGGTTTAAATCACTGCGACTCTCTCGTGACCTTGGGGTTGCATCAAGGTCACCGTATGCGCGCTCAGTGATTTTGCTTATTACTTTCTCGTCCCTCGACTTTCACGCTGCTAAACAAGTGCCGGTAATTTATTGCATTTTCGTTACTTTTGCCATTCGTTAGCTTCTCGAAACTGCTTCGCAGGATAAATGCCCAATGCAGAATTAAATATTAATATTATCAGGTTCATTTGTAAGGTTTTATATTTATGATACAAATTTATAACGTAGGATGATGTATATTTATATCATTTATTATTACTTTAGAATTGTACATATACTTGGTATAATATAACTCAATGAAGTAGTTCCTGCATCCATCTCTATGTGGCACCGTAACAGTATTTTGCGTATTTGCGTTTTTATTTAAAGTGATAAGGACAAATTACATCCTTCTTACACTACTATGTGATGCTCCATTACGTTTCTCACATCTCATGTCTATCTCCCTCATCCTTTCATTCTTTAATTACTTCTTCATTACCATTCGTTTTTGCTCTCATCCTTTCATTCCTTGATTCTAACTTTTATTTTGTTACATGTATCCCCTAAATCTTTCATTCGTTTCTCTCATCCCTCTCATCCCTCCATTCTGATAAACATTTAAAACTTTTCGCTCTTCCTTTCTTCCAATCCTTCATCCTTCCATACTCGGCTCTATTTACATTTTATTTACATTAACTTTTCGCTCTTCCACTCTTGTAATCTTTCATCCTTCCATACCTAAACTTTCATAATTGAACTTTTTCGTTTTGTTACATTTTCTTAACGTCGTAACAGTCCGGTGCTAGTATGGTGTGAAACACCATGTGCTTTTTCTCTTATGTTATGCAACCTTTTATTGTACAAGTCTCTGATTAAATATATTATGTATATCGTATCCATAAGCTTTTACATTTAATATATATATATACTTTTTACTTTATCATTCCATATTACCGATTTTAGATTGAAAACGTAATCTACCGGTACCATTTCGTTCCAATAATGACCAATTGATATACATTTCTAGATACTATTCCTCTGCTGTTCTTTTCTCGACTGTTTAATAAACTAATAAAGTTATACACATTTATTGAGTGTAATGGGTAATTGAGTGTAATATATAATATCGAGAAAAGAACAGCAGAGGAATAGTATCTAGAAATGTATATCAATTGGTCATTATTGGAACGAAATGGTACCGGTAGATTACGTTTTCAATCTAAAATCGGTAATATGGAATGATAAAGTAAAAAGTTTACTCGAGTCATAACTGGACCCAGCGAAATGAACCAGGAATGATAATAGTGGCAGGATACGAGATCGTAAATGGAAACTGCTTTAGCAACAAGCCCACTCCACTCCCGCTAATTTAATACCGTAAGAGCTGATTGATTGGCCGAGCTTAAGAAACTGCTTCACGATGCATTTTATATGGGTTAGCGTATTTACCGTTTTTGCAACAACTTTGCCAGTGTGTTTTTCACTTCCCGTTTAGAGGAACACTTTTGCAACGATAACACGAGATACATACATTTTTTTATATGAATTTTCTTAGTTCACATAGAAGAAAAATGTATGAAAATGAACATTTCTTTCGGTTTTTTTTTGTGTGTCAAACCAAAATTACGACCTGCATATTTCCCGCCGATAGGTTTTAATTGTAAGGTGCTCTACAAATGTGCGTCACAGTCGACTCAATTTGAATATTTCTTGTTGAAAAAAAATTTGTACAGACTACTTAAATATGTATGAAAATAGGATAAAAAGTTCGATAGAATTAATTACTTTTTCCAACTTAAAAAATTTCACGAGAAACCGCTTTTTTTTAGACCTCCTGATTCAGGATACACCCTTAAGATCCCCTCTGAGGGAACATCCGAGCGGAAAGGATTAAAGCGGGCTCCCCTCGCGTCTCTAATCGTCCAGGGAATATTTGACACCGATCTTGAGCCACCCTGTACACCACTGGATCACGTAACGCGCATTAACTATCTGAAAGGACGTTACGTGAGTAATGCCGAGCACGACAGTGAACGGAACGTCCGACGGTATGCGCCAAAGTCTCCTTTCGACTTACGTCGTCTCCTAATTCCAATGGGATTCCATCCTTCGCGATCGATCGATCGCCGTACAGTTTTTCCAGGAAACGGCCAACAATCGCATTGGAACAAAATCTTTTCGTCTTTCTCACAAGCGAGGCTCTTTCGCAAGCGAGGAGAGATCGTTATCGATCCAGGAAAGTGAAAAGCGGAGCGACTGCCACGATTAAGACTTAATTTTGTCAGTGGCTCAGTCGTACACCGTGTGCCGCGAAGATTATAGTGATTATGAGGAATGGGAAACACATTCGTTACCTCACC
This sequence comes from Hylaeus anthracinus, assembly GCF_026225885.1. Lineage (NCBI taxonomy): Eukaryota > Metazoa > Arthropoda > Insecta > Hymenoptera > Colletidae > Hylaeus > Hylaeus anthracinus. Next base: position 7,339,505 of record NW_026534347.1, read on the forward strand.
GTGTGTCTTTTCACTGATGGCTTCCTCTTTGTCGCGCCTCGTATCGTCCATTGCGAGTTCAAACGTGAAATTTATGCTTGCATGCATCAGGGTATGTACAGAATCTATTTTTAATTGTCATTTGTATTCAGTTAGGTCTGAGTGTATTTTCAATTCGCGAAGTACGCGTTTACTTGTCCACTGTGCTTATTTTCTAATTTGATAGCATTTGTTGAACAGAATCTATTTTTAATTGTCATTTGTACTCGGTTAGGTCTGATTGTATTTTCAATTCACGAAGTACATACGTGTTTACTTGTCCACTGTGCTTATTTTTTTCATTCGATAGCACTTGTTGAACAGTGTTTCTGAAATTTTACCATCGAGAGGTCCTCTGTAAATTATTTTTTTTAATATATTTTGAGAACACTCTGTAAGAACTGTGTTTATTTTTAAAGATTACTCAAGCCATGTGTTATTGAAGTATAATATAAATATAGCAAAAATATTTCAGTAATACCTAGCTTCATTCACCAATGTTTAAAAGTAAATATAGCTTTTAAAGAACAGCTTTGAAATATATACAAAAATTAATTTAAATGGGTCGTTGATATTGTGAAGTCTGAGAATACATGTACATATATTAGTACGATGTTTACAAAAAATAATATAAATGTAATACATCTCACATCTCAGTTATGAAACATAGGGTTCACACTCGATGCGTGACACCATTACGGGAACAATGCAGTGATAATTCGAGAAATGCGAAGCATTCGAGCAATTAGCACCCGTGTATGAAGACATCAAATGCCAAACCACTAGTCGAGTATCGCCATTTGGCCACTTTTCAATTCAAAAAGTCATTCCAGTCATTCGCTCTCTTAGACGTCTATCTTTCAATGGAAATGCAAAGCATCGTCACTTTCATTTTCCATCGGCCGTGTTGTTGTTTTATTTTTACCGACGACGAGACGAAAAGCATTACTCATCACGTAACAAGACTAACGCAGTCTCGTTGCATCCACCTTTCCTTTTGAATGTATCGTGACTTCCAAGCGTTGCAGTCCCTGTCCAATGAACTATACTAGTAGCTATCCCCATTATTTTGAGCTTTGTCTCACTTGCGTTAATTATAATCACTTTTTCTCCATATTCAAAATAGACAATTTTCCTTATTCCTTATATGCCCAGACTTTAGAAACACCCTGTATTATTTATTCGATTCTATCGCATTCAACTCGAGCGACAAATCGTCTCGCTCGGACGATGTACTTATTATACAGGGAAACCTCGTTAATCCTTACTAATAGGACGACGGAAGGAGGGGGGGGGGGGGCGGGTGATCCGGATTAAACGACAATCCGAGTCAGTGTACTAAAGGATACCGTTCAAAGACAAGAAAATTTAGAACAGCTATGTAAATGGAACATTGGACGATCTTGTAATTCAATAAATAGGTATCAATTTACAAAGTAATCACTTGGATACTTTCTTTAAAAACCTATTTAAAATCTAAAGAAATACACAGTATAAAAAGAAACGTTTGCTTAAATTTTATTTGAAGTATAGAAAGTCAGTGGTCAATGAATTTTTATTAATCATCATAGGATTCGTTGATTCGGTTCATTCATTGATCCTCTTATGTTTGAATTTAGTTAGCGACCCTATCGAGTTAAGGTCGATCCAGACTATACGACACGTACCGGCACCGACACGACAAAACATTAAACACGCGTGTTTTAATGGAACTATTCACACTTAACAGACACCGACCTGAACGTTCCGTCAACAGGAATAGTGTGAATAGTTCCATTAAAACGCGTGTTTAATGTTTTGTCGTGTCGGTGCTGGTACGCGTCGTTGCCGGAACGTGACGGTCCGTGTCGTATAGTCTGAATCGACCTTTAGGTTTACCAAACATATCGAATTTCGTAGACTTTTGAGTTTCCATTATCCATCGTGTACTTAGCCCCCGAGTATCCATCGGTGTACGTGGAGTTACCGCTTCCACAAATCCAGCAATTTTCCACTGCTTTCGATCGCTGCCGCTTTCCTCGCTTCTCGTTTCGAGGATCATTGATTTCTCAAGCGAGCTAACATGTACTTACACCTGGTCGGTGAACACCAGGCGATGCATTCGTAGCGTCGTGACCTTATTATGTTTCGTGCATTCAAATTTCTTTTTCACCTCGAGCGAATGGAATCGGGGATGCAAATCTTGGGAAACAGTGGGTATTCTGTGGAAAGGATATGGGCACTTGTGTAACAACATTTTTTTTTAAGCGATGTTATGGTAGGTGTAGTTATCGTTAGACTGAGGATGTTTATGCAAATTCATATTATATACACACTTTATGAAAATTCATAAATTATAAATACAGTTTATGCAAACTCACGTTTCTATATATAAGATGGAGAACATGAAGGTAAATTAAAATATGTTTTGCTTTCTAAACGTCGTAACGTGTATTTAATTTTGTGTAGTTTCTATATTTATTCATTTGCAGACATCCTTTCGTACTTGTCGTAAATGCATAAACATCCACAATCTATTTATCATACATGTACTGTCGTTTTAAATTTGAATGAAAGTTTCTTGCTTAACAACATAATAATAATATAGTACTGTGTCTCACACATGTAATAATAACTTAAATAAGAACATAACCAATAGGATGCTAGCAATTTGAAGGACCTGAGTTGGAATTCCCCTTCTCCCTTCTCAAATAAATATTCTTAATCAAAATTCCTTGGGGAAGAAAATCCACACGAACACCTTGCTCTCCACTGATTTAC
>NW_026534347.1:7342292-7346922 GCF_026225885.1 Hylaeus anthracinus
CTTGGGGAAGAAAATCCACACGAACACCTTGCTCTCCACTGATTTACTTACATCTACAAATATTATAATAGTCTTCTCTACTGTTTCATACATTCACGTCATCTAAATTCATCTAAATTCATCTAAATTCATCTAAATTGCTTCTCTATCTCCAGAGAGCCCACTTTCGACCTTCCTTCTCCGAAATAAATTCGAAACACCCCATCGAATATTTCCCTGGATCAGTGTACGTAGTCGATATCGTATCCAGAGTTATGATAGGTATACCACGGCTCCACGAAACCGTAAATCCGTGGAAACGACGACGCGTCGATCGAAGAAAGATGCTACGTGCATACCGCGAGGCCTGGAAAGTGGGTTATCCGAATGGAACGGCTCTTCGATTTTCCCTCGCGGTTCCTCCTGCGAAGCTTGTCCCACTCCGTCTAAAAGGGGGCGACCGTGTCGAAACCGGCATCGACGTGTAAAATTGCATCCTCGATCGAAACTTTGTCCTTACTTGCGATTACCAATGATTCTCATCGGCTCGTCGCGCCGCGTTATCGCGGAAAAGTGGCCCCGGGTGGATCGTCGCGATGCAATTTTCGTAGACCGTGCAATCGCGAGCGTTTTGTTCACCGGTGATGGATCTTCGCGTAGAAATTCCGATGGACGAAACAAGGTTTGAATAGAAAGGCAAAACGAGTGCCAGCCTATATTAGAAGTCACGCGTGAACACCCGTCAATCAAACTGAAGATTAATCCTCGCTGAAGAACGTATTATTTCATCGTGGAAACGTGAAAGCGGGATCAGTGGTTCGCCCACGCGAAAATAATTGGTTGGGCAAAATGTACGCTATGCGTAACCAGAATGTGCTTAGGATTCTTGCAGGATTACTCAAGGTGGAAGATCTCGCGTGATTAGACTATGGATTTTATGAATCTACGGGGTACGCTAATATGGAAAATATTAGGTTGTCCCAAAAGTTTCTTTCGCTTTATTAATAATACATGCACAATATTTTTATGTTTTATGTTATATTACTGAATTGTGCACGATTCATTTTGCTCCGTTACCGTTACAACATGAATACCTATGAAATTAGATTGTCTATTTATATAAACACGACCACATAAAATAATTGAGTGCAACTCGCGAAAGAAACTTTCGGGACAACCTAATATTACGGAACGTATTATTATTAATTAATGTAATAGTATAATGTTTTGTATATGTGCATATCTAGCATATATCATTATAGTAATTTCTTCTTTAATTCTTGAAGGGAAGTTTTACATTTAATTTCATTTTTGTAGGGAACATTAATTTTATGTCGTGGTAAACTTCTTTAAGAAATCTTTTTTAAACTTTCATATATTGAAACAATTTCCACTAATAAGGTGACCAATCGAGTAAGGCTTTTCCTTATCGTTAAAAATCGACTGTTTCGAAACAGCCACTCGAAAGTGCTCCAAGTTCTCTTGACAATTTTCTGCTTCATCAGCGATACCACCGTGTGCTGTGATTTAATATTTATGAGGAAGTGCAAGATGCTGTCTTTTTACTTTTCCTTCGCCACTGTTTCTCTGTCTTTAAATTTTCAAAAATAAATTAGCAGTTACAGCCTACTTATAATTAATAATAATAATAGAGGTCTTGGATACTCGACTCGATTATGCTAGGAAATGAATAATTAAATACTCTGAGTTACTGTCTTCGAATCAATCAAGTATTTCATTGATCAGAATTATGTAGACATAGATGAGTTTTTTTTTTTTATTATTATCCACCACTCCAAGTTCTGTTGAATTACTCGATTATTTGAACTGATAAACTAAACGTGTGATTGCAGAGAGAAAAAAGACCTTTCTTGAGAGTCGTACTGGGTCAGATGTTACAGTCAGCCTTCTTAGGGCAAAATGACTCAACGCTGGCCACATTCTACTTACTCATAGTACCACATTCCCCATACTACAGAACGGTCCTTTCTTTCTCCCTGCAATTGAAATGCCAGTAGCCTCAAAGAGGCTAAATAGGTTAGTTATCTCATTTAATTAATGCTCCCATTCCTAAAATTTTAGTTCAAGAACATTCTACGAGTGTTTTACAAGGACTTTCTTGATTTTTTTTTTATCTCGTATCTCGTCATTAACAACATATAGCCCAGCGAATAAAATGTATTTAATTAAACAAAGTTTCTTTAAACGATCCACTTATTATAAATATTACAACGACGGCAGAACATCATATTTCAAAACTATTCTCTAAAGTATTAGGTTGTCCCAAAAGTTTCTTTCGTTTTATTAATAAGTAATACATGCACAATATTGTATGTCTAATGTTACATTATTGAATTGTGTACGATTCATTTTTCTCCATTACTGTTACAACATCAACATCTAAGAAATTAGATTGTCTATTTATATAAACACTATCGCACAAATAATTGAGTCCAAATTACGAAAGAAACTTTTGGGACGACCTGATAGATTTTTAATAAAACCTCGAAACGACGAAGTCTGTAATACCCAAGATTAATGAAAGATGTCGACAAATTTTAATTCGATACTTCCCGGAATCGATACCCCGTCGTGGATAAACCTTTCCTTGGAATACACTGTTCAAATTAATTAGAGCATCGGCCACTTAAATGACTTCATCGCTCGCCGAGCCATCCGATACTTGAAAAGTTCCGACGTACTACGTAAAATGGCGAAGATTGAACAAAAAGCGCAGGTAGAAAGTTTAAATCGCTATACGCCGATAATTAAATGAAAAGTTTGCGAGGGTTTAATAAAGGTATCGCTTTATCTTCGCAACTTTGGTTGAATCGATGATGTGTTGCGACGAGTGGAGTGGAAAGTAATCCTTGAAATCAGCTCCCTTGTTACCAGTATTTACACCTTCGCGATATTGGTCGTTTTATTGCGTCGTTGATTCATAATTTGGAATCCATTGACTAAATAAGAATTTCGTCCATCTCTGATTACCGTTCGCTATTACTCTATCTTCGACTTCGTTGTTACGCGACCATTCCCTATGTTTATCGTTTCAGTGCAACGAACGAGGCCTCCGTGCAATTATCGAGGTAGCATTCATCGAGAGTCTACTATATTTACGTAGTTTTCCTTGCTTATTCATTGTTTTGTACGCAAAAGAACAATGCATGTTCTACTGGGTGATGTAGTTTGCTAGGGACATATATCTCTTATGGTTGACAATGGTAGAAAGTGGTACATAGTGAAGTTGAAGTGCCTAACAATATCCAACATCCTCTGACGTTACTTTCTCCATAAGTGTGTAGCTGAAAAGTGCATCCACATCGCTTGCTTTTTTTATTTTTTTTTTTAATACAACTAAATCTTGCAGATTATTTTGTGTATATATTACTCTCATAATAATCTACAAAATTGATTTATATGAAAGGAATTCATGTATTTATGAATGGCAATTGTATAACAGTAATTTTATAAAATATTTTATGGTGGTATTATTATACACGTATGAAATATCAGATTGATAATGCATCTGATAACGATTCTACGCATCCGATGTTAATGGTTTTGCGTAATGATTTTATGGAAAGGGTAATGCAATGATCAGCAAATGAAGAAACTAATTAGGACTCGTACGCATCGGTAATTTTCTTCCAAGGAATCGTCCTCGTTAATGCACGATAGAAATCTCAACTATTTCAATGATACTATAGCGGGAGGATGAAAGTATTGCTGGAATTCTACGGATTGCGTTAGTGTTTGTGCATAATATATAATTATTGTAGGAAGTTCCTTTTTTTTTCTTTATTTATTTTTCAATTAATCGGTTCAGGGATTAGAATTTTTGTCTAAACTGATTTCCTGTGCTATTATTGCAACCATAATCGGAATATAGAAAGACAGTGTATTTAACTCTTTTATGTAAAATTTAACTTTCTTAGAGGTCTATTCAAGACATTTGAAGAAATTGGTGCTAATAACGAATATACGAATATATGTATATCAAAAGAGGTTTTAGGATCTTGTTGTTTGCTATATTTTTATAACACATTGTCTTCAATGTACGTAAATATATACCTACACTAATTAGGTTTTTAAATGAGACCTGCATGTAAATATATACATTCGTAAAGAAGTTGTTTTTATAGCAAAAACATGATTAGAGTGCCTTGAAGCATGTTTCCCAACAAACAAATATTTTTTATCTATTATTCGTGATCGTAATACTTTTCTTCCTCATAGCTTGGAAAGTATATGAAAGGAAGTACATATATAGAATATTTAGAGTTTCGATGGACGACAGGTGAACGGCCACGCATAAATCCAAATATTTCCCGGGCCCTTCCTGCAGCGAACCCAAGAAATCCCAGACAGAGTGAAAGGATTCCTCGAGTTGATATTTTTCCGTGCAATCCTCGTGACGCATAAGCTGCCATTCGTCATTTCTGGTTTCGCGCATGATGCGCACGTCGGATTAACAGGTGCTTCGCTCGACTTACTTCGGCACGACATCGCGTAACGTCACGGAAAATTCATTCGCGCATTATACTCTCAAACTACAAATGAATAGACGGATCGGTGTACATTTATCAGTCTGCAAAACTTGATTGCCTTAATAACGAATCTTCCATAAACTGTTCAGAATTTTATTTCT
>NW_026534347.1:7346932-7365816 GCF_026225885.1 Hylaeus anthracinus
CATGCATCGAAAGAATGTCTTCTAAAAATGAAATCACGAAAAAGTCGCCCAGAAAATTACACTCGTAACGCGCGCGGCATTCCACGCACCCACTTTTTATTTCTAAAGATCTTTATACTTCACACTCTACGCTCTACACTTCGCTATAAATAGCCAACTCCGATATACGCACAGTATTTAATTACTTAAGTGTTGTTATTGCAAGTGAATTAATCGCATAATCTGACCAGTATCTCTCTGCCGCGCAATGTTGTTCCTAGACAGATCCGAAACGTTAATTAGATATGTATTAATTATATCTAACACTTAATACCGGCCAGAGTCGACTTTCATATTCGATTTTCGCGGATCTACGCGCCGTTAAGTTCCACCGGTTCGCGGTAGCAGTGCGCCCATCTTGCTGGCGTTTCGTTAGGGTGATACACGAGTAATCTTTGTATAATTTCACCGCGAATCGAATCCTTGAATCTTCCTTCGTAGATGCGTGGCTTCGTGCGCGCATTGTTCGCGAACGAATCTTCTGTTTCCCCTGATCTTCGCTCGCCCTTGATGCTTTTCCTGCGCGAAGTTCCTCGAACGTAATATGCGTTACACGCGTTGTAAAAGTGGTTGGATAATCCATCGAGTGCAACGAACCACAAACTGCTGGAATGAATGAGAGCATATCTCGGTGGTCGGAGGGAATAAAAATTCATTGGATGGAGAGGGACAAGACGTTTTCAGCGAGTAATTATTCTCGTTAATGCTTAAGTAATGCGAGGTTGCCGGGAGAGGTCTGTATCAATTAAATTAACATTAATTTTCGCTGCTCGTGAATTTGTAGACGCGATAAGGAGGATTCAGCCGCGACACAGGCGGCTCTGGAGCCTTAGTGTAGGTGGATTCGTGGTTAAATGATGGGAAGATGAAGATTGATTAAATGAATTAGATTTTTCATTTGAATATTTAGAAGCATTTCGGGCTCTTACTTTTCATCGAGAGTTCTTTGAACTGAGTAAGTCAAAGATCAGAAAGATTATCCGTGGCTCTAATTGGACCACGGATAATACTGTTTTCTCGAGGAAAATCTGATAGATCCAGCGTATAAACGAGATTTACTGTTCGTAGGACTGGAACGATAAGGTAAAAACGATGGAGGTACGGTGTAATAGATGGAACGAGGGATTTAGCAGCGATCGTAAGCTATACGGTCTCGAGAAATATTTTGCCACCGAGGAACTATTCTAGCTTGAACGCCAGGAAGTTTTCAAGATATTGAAGAATTTTATATTCCATTTTACAACCATTATACAGTGGTTGGGAAACTTGGAACAACGTTTATTTACATTTCAATTTTCTGATTCTCCGTGCATATCATGGACATACATTTTACTTTTTCAATTTAATAAATGAATTCCACATTGTTCTATAATATGTTATACACAGAAAATGTACTTACTCAATGAATATTTTTATATTATATCTTATTTCTATATATATATTACAGAACCTAATTTCAACTTCAAATAGAAATAAAGAAAATGCTTATTTTAACTTTCAACTTTATGAAAGACAAGCTAAGTTATTGATAATTAAATTAAAAAAGATTTGTTCCTATCCCATGAATAATGTCCCACAATCACAATCGTTTCGAGCATACAGTACCATCGTAATAAAGATCCAAAGAACCACGACGTTTCCAACCTGGTGTAGCCCCTTAACGGGTTCCCACTTGTGACCTTCGACCTTCCCAACACCTTCTACTCAACAACCGCGTAGACGCCTCTGGTGAACTTGTCCCAAATTCCGTGGAGCTCACCAGTCACGATCCACGATCTCTGGGAAGCGTAATTAACTCCTGTCGATCCATTTCCGTGCGCGACCTTCTTCAAAAGATCGATCATAGCTGTAAGAAGCGAGTCGTTACAATAGTTGAACAAGTCACAGCCTCCTTAACGGAAGAAGGAGGCTGCACGAAAGTCGCTTCAGTTTCTGTATCATTGTCTCTGGTAACGACCGTAGAAAATTCTAATTACTTCGAGTGGCTCCAACCACTTAGGGTATTTAGATGTTCATGAAATCTCGACGTGAATCATGCCGCGTTTCTCGCCGCCCCATGGGAAAATTCGTTGAACGTGAGAACCTTGCACAATTAATGTTAGGCGACCAGAAAGTTCTGATTTAATGCCTTAGAAATGATATTAGGATACTTGACGAAAAAAGAAAAATATGTTTTGGCGTCATCGTGATTATTTTCTTTGATACTTATTATGTTTGCATCGGAGAGTTTCAAATGTTTGAATGGTGCGAAAAGAACGCTATTCGGTGAATTATTTATGCAACACGTGGAAAAGTATACGTATATGTATTTCTACAATTTAGTATTTAAACGAGTAATTTATTTATGTAGTTAAAATGTAACTGATATGACGGTTATTTTCACTCGCTACTTTTCCTGTTCTTGTCAGAAAACAATTTCAACGGTCTATATACATGGTATAATAACCGAGGTAATTATTTATACAATACCATGCTTTCTGTGGTTAAAATAATCACCTTCGTCATTTTTATTTCCCATTTACTATATTTTTAATATTTGAATGCGATGTTTAAATGGCACAAAGTGCATCCGATATTAAATTATAATGTCGTTTTCGCTAATTTTGATTATTCGTTGATAAAATAAACAAACGGTAGAAGTGCAAGATATATTTCCACAATCAGGGCGAAACGAGCTTTCCAGCGATGTATTAATACGCACACTTCAATTCGATGGACGGTTTGAAAATAACCAGGAAGCAAAGTGACTGAAATGCGCGATATTTTCCCAGCCAGCCTCGAATATTTCTTCTCGCTGCAGCTGCGAGCGCGGATAAAATTACACGAAAAGGAAAATAAATGTGTAACGGTGATTTATAACGTACTAATTCGAATTCTTTATTGCCTTCACCACTTTTAAATAATTAATAATGATATAAGTATTTCAATTTAAGAAAATATCTGACTTCTTTGCATTATAATATACAATATACATTTATTAGGTTGTCCCAAAACTTTCTTTTGCTTTATTAATAAGTAATACGTGCACAATAGTTTATGTTTTATGTAACATTATGTGTCTATTTATATAAACACGACCACATAAAATAATTGAGTGCAATTCGCGAAAGAAACTTTCGGGACAACCTAATAAATTCTCTAATGGAAGAAATACTAAGCTGCAAAATTTATAAATTTAAAGTTAGCTTTAGCTGATTTTATTTCAGAGCCATGTAATATAGGTTAAATGGTCTTTGTTCTTTCTTTTTATGACTTGTAAATGATGTAAACAAAAGTTCATCCTTGTATAAAAATTACAAGGAATAGATTATCGTAAAAAAGTTTCAAACACTTGAACCAGAATTTAATCGAGTTCGTAATATAATAAAATTAATGCTCGTAACCGGAAAACGTCTTATTAGAAGTAATAGCGTTGTCGTTGCGATTGCTGGGAATGTTTGCTTCCGAAAGCGAGGCAAGTTTGTTAAAACGGTAAGACTCGAGTTGTTTCGACAACTGTTTCCTGCACTGTTAACGAGGCTCGCAGGTCGTTTCCACTTAATGCAGAAACTCGAACGTGATGCAAGGCTGAGTCGTTTAAAGTTTGAAAAATGTTTTCAATGACAACAGTCGAGGTACAACGCAGGATTACGTTTACCTTACAATTAGTCGTGTTAGTTTTCTTGCCTTATCATGCAGAACATAATAATTATATAATTATTTATTCATGATTGCAATCCAGTCTCTCTGAAGACATGCGTCATAAATAGGATTCATAAATGGTGACTCCATATTAAATATTTGATGGGTGAATATATACAAATGTGTTGTAAAATTGGGCAGTAGTACCTGGAGGTCTTAATTGATATTAATAATAATATTAATAGTATTATGGATCATCGTCACATGTTCCGAAAGGTTAATATTCACTGCATTTATTTATAAAACTGTACTATAGTCGTATTCATACAGAAGACATTTTATTAGCTTCCTCGAGTGTTTTTCTAAGCGCTGTTTCTTCAAGTTTATAGTCGTGGAAATGAAGGATTTATATTGGGAAACGGCAGATTGCTAAGCTGTTCGCGAAAGTGGTAGTCAGTGGATTTCCTCCAACGTGTGGTGTTTTCCGATTAGTTTCCACCGTCTCGAGTCCTTCCTGCGGAAATTACTGTCCTTAGCAGAAGAATTACTGCTTCTGCGTAGAAAGTATCTACCCAAGTTTGGGTGACTGTCTGATGACAGTTTATGATTCATCCAAATTCAATACACTTACGATTTTTATCGAGCACCGTGTAAAATAGATTCATTACGTAATAAAATTTGAGATATTTCTTTGGGAATTTTAAAAGCATTGATTTAGGAAAGCTTCCTTGGTTTGAGCTCCGATAAGGCACATGTTTCTTTTCATTACAACGTTGTATTAAAATACGTCTAGAATCTGTATCTTTTTTTAACTAGGTACGTAATAGATCGTAAATTGTAGCGGAATCTTCGAAAGAGACAAAATGAACGAATACTCCTTTCGTTTCATTTTGCCTCATTTATACGTTCAAACAATTTCTGCGACCTACATTACAACTGTTACATAAGAGCATAGGTATCATTATCAGTTCACACAAAGACTGCTTTCTGATACAGTATGCATTGTAGCACCGCTATCGATCGACATTCTATGTTGGAAAGTATTCCGATTCAAAAATTGCAACTTTGTACCAGTACAAATACAAAGGAAGGTGTCGAAGTCTGAATAAAATACTCTACCTCAGAGTTCTAATAATAATATCTTCCAGACAGACACGTTGAGTAACATCAGTCGAAGGTTCGACACATTCATCCGATAGAAATTCAATTTTAATTTGCTCTATTGATGTGAATACAACTTCTACCTTATGTTATTTAAATAGCAATCTTGTTTATTCCACTCTTCGCTTTCATCTGAAACAGTTTTGCATTACTAAACGAATAAAAAAAAATGAAAAACACATGCTTCTCGAGCGAGGCCAGAAAATAGAGACAAAGCGAATTAAAATACCAATTATAACATTGAAAAACAGCACCTGCGAGGCTTTATATGAATATTGCTATCGCACGGATAAAAATAATTGACTTTAAAATACCATTGATCCCTTCAGGCGCGTATCGTATGCCACACAAATGAATACACCCGTTTTAATAACAATGCAATCGCGAATTGCATTGAAAAATATTTAAACGTAGAGTGGCGGCCAAATGGGTTAAGGGTCAAACACTGCAGAGTTTGTTCGATGTCCGCGGTGTTCGTATCGTACATTTTCCGTTCAAGGTTATCCAAAGAACGTAACATTTTCCCGCGACACAAAAACGAATCGATTAGGCGGAAAGAACAGCCGCGGCGGCGGGGGAGGAGGGAACAATGTAGGAATGCGATCAAATGCGCACCCTTATCAAGAGGTTCTCTCCTCATTTCGCGACGAGGTATTTCGAGAGATGACCTTAGGGAAAAATCGATGCCAGTCGCCGTATCTACACTTTTGTAGGACACGAAGCTAGTGAGTGATTCGGTACGTAGGAAGTGTCCCCTTCGTGTATTTCAATCTCCGTTCTCCACTTTTCACATAAATATACAATACGAAGGCGGAACGTCGTCTTTAAATGTCCAATGCACGTGAAGGGACATGACACGGTTGAAGTTGTCAGGAATTAATAGAAAATTGGTGTAAAAAGATTGTTCATTAATAGATTATTCTATGCTGTTCCGTAATTTCAGTCTATTAGGATGGACTTCTGAAGAGAGCTGAGTTCAAATATATTAGGTTGTCCCAAAACTTTCTTTCGCTTTATTAATAAGTAATACATGCACAATAGTTTATGTTTCATGTTACATTAATGAATTGTGCACGATTCATTTTGCTCCGCTACTGTTACAACACGAATACCTATGAAATTAGATTGTCTGTTTATATAAACACGACCACATAAAATAATTGAGTGCAACTCGCGAAAGAAACTTTCGGGACAACCTACTATATAGAAGTTCCAATTTCATAAATGTCTGATTATACATGACATAGAAGAATTTCTTGTTGTTTTTTCCTAGAAAAAAAAGTATACGCTTATTTTTAATACATTTATTTTAAGCCATGTGCTCAAAAATAAATTAAAATATAATTGATATAATTCAGAGACACCTACGATACGTATAAATAAAATACGAATAACGTCAGAACGTTAAGTTATAGTATTTAATTATAGTAATCGTATTATCTACATTTACATATGGGATACACACTCCAAAACGAAGCAAATAATGATCCTTGCAATTCACGCTGTCTACGTGAACTTATGCATATAAATTTCATTTTGTTGGTCCTCAAACATCGTAATTGAAAGTGATCACAGACTTGTGCGGCTCGCCGTGTGTGTACGGATGGATCATTCGTCGGAAAGAGATGATCCGGCGCATGCATAGTCAGCAGAGGCTCTCTCGAAAGCGAACACGTCGCTCGACCCCCTTTAAATCGTACAACTTTCGTCTGAATAATTTCTCCTTGCGTATTGAAAAGTTTTCACGTGTTCTCACTAGCGTTCACTCTCACAATTGTCGTCTTGAATCAATGATACTCGCCTTTTTCGAATCGCATTCGACTCCGATACGGCACACTTCCACGTACGCTGACAATGATACCCGCTCCGCATTCGATATGCACCTACTGAATAAATCAACGATTCACGGAGGATCTATAAGCTTATGGTAGCTCCAATAGCGCGCGCGTGTGTCGTCGAATGGTGTACGTAGTTTCGTCGTGCAAAGTTTGATCTGTAGTTGGCGACAAATTACAGCTAATGGTCTTTTTTTTTATTGATTCGATGGGATAGTGTAAATCAGAAAGCGATCGATATGGTAGGAAATGCATGTGTTGTTTGCGTGGACAAACGTGTTGGTTCGAAGGAAAATCGGTGTCCTAACTATTCGAATCAATGATTAACCTTCTGACCTTTTGTAACGCATTTGTGTATATTTACTTGTGAAATATTTATTGTAAAGGCTACCTGGTGTTACTCGCCAATTTTGCAACATATTTGTCTGTATTTATCCATAGAATATTTTATATAAACTCTCCCATATATTATTTTCCAATTTCATTTTTTCACTTTTGCTTGGAACTAACTTCTCAGCCAGCGCAATTTTCTAATATTTTTCACAACTTGCGACTTTATTATTTAAACATCCATCTTCCGAGCGAGCCTTCCATCTAACAAGGCGCATGCCCATATATTTTACCGTTTCTTCACAGAGCATTTCACGGTCGTTTATCTTTACCAGCGACCACGGATCACCTGCCAGTGTAAATGGTAACATGTGCGCATTTATATTTCGTTCACCTGGATTTGTCATTTATCTTTGCGGAATGCCATTATTGCGGTGTCATCGGCGAAAGTGTAACCGTCATTATCTACACGGTGGTTGGTAGATCAGCTGTTGCGCGATTTGCGCACTCTTGATACGTTTTGTTACGTGCGTCCGTCTCTAATGTTGCTCGAATAGTTGCAGAGGGAAGTCTGGGATTTTGAGTATAGTATAACATCTGATAAGAAAAACTGTTTGCAGAATCTGTCATAAATAAATCTGCAATAACTAGATAATAATGTGTACATTATATGTTTATATATTTATTACTATACGATAAATTCGTAATGCATTTTTCGTTTTATCTTCATCGAGATATTATTAGTGGACCAGCCAGCCCATTTCGCACGAAAATCGTTGATAGTCGAATTTATCAGGTATCTGAAATCAATAGACTCATTGAAAAATGTGATTATAGTAATCACAGGTGGCCTCGTGTTCTCGTCGTGTTCTCGTCGTAGTTATTCTAGATTACGGCCAACAAATCAATCCAATTGATTCAGGTCACTTTCGTAATTACAGTCAGATAACGAACGAGCACCACGAGCAATAAATGAGTAATGACACCCTGTTACCCAAGAATGATAAAATTCTTTCGTAGGAGTAACGATCCAAATAAAAAAACAAGCCGAACAACGCCCACCTCCGGCGACAGCAGGTATGCAAACCATGCAGATTTCTCGAGGAAAGGAAAGAGAGCGCAGCTATGCGTTCGTACGATAGAAACGCAATCTAGATTCGAGTGAACTGACAGAGTCGTACGTGCCTGGAATGTCAGGCCGCTTAGAAAGGCGTCAATGAATCGAATCAGGGTGAACGCACTCGGTGCTGATTTTCAGGTCGAAAGTCATGGTCATCCGCTGGGGGAAGGAATGCAACCTTTAAGTTCAATTCACTTTTGCAGTAATTAATCCATCCAATCATCGAGGAACGCGAGCTCTTTGAGTTCGAAACTTTGAAGGAATATTTATCTCTTCAATTTTCAAATCAATTTTGTGCTGAATCAACATTCCGCTACTTCTAATTAGAATTTTCAGCCTCGAAAAGTGAGAACGCTAGTTTGTTAATGACTAACATAAAATGGAGGTTATTAATTTTTGCGTCGATTTACACCTGTTGTATGCCAACATAATCTTTGTATTAGCTTTAGTTAAGATAACTCTGTCTTCTTCTCATCCTCCGTCAAACTCCAGCAGCAAACATTCCAAATTTCTTCGTTCGATAACTGATGATTTCATCCTAACTAGTCATCCCGGACCTCGACCTCGCTACCTCTCCTTTACTGACCACTAAACTTAAGATAATTCCTATCCTCCCATTTTCTATCTTTCCCGAACCTAATAAAGCCCGCTACTTTTCCCTTTGAACTTAGAATTGTCCACGCGTCTACCTTTGTGAACTTCATTCAATTTCGTTCGACGTTGTACTTGTTTAATAATAATAAAGTAAGGAATCAAGCGGAACACAACACACCGTCGACTCTCAACGAACTTTTCTTTTAATGTGATTAGTGTACGAATAGAGTAGGATCATTGGTTTCGTAATGATTGACACGCGGACAACGACAAAATGGGAAACTTATTTGTCGACGCTATCCATCGCGTGCATTGAAGGGGATCGTAAGTGCTCATAGTTAAGCACATTAAAGTCTTTTGTGTCTCTCCTGCTGGGCTGCTGACGCATCGGGGGTGGTGATGTGTGTATTCGTTGATAATTCGACGAAGGCGCATGACATTAAGTGCCTTGCAGACCCCTGACGTTATCGAAAGCAAATTATTATTACGCGTTAAGAAAACACGATAAAAAAAGATAATGTATCGATCGATTTGACTTGACAAATATTAAGAATAATGGTGCTTTCTCTATCTCCCTGATCTTATAAATGAAAGCTTTTCCAAAAGGATATTTGATTGGATATTGAAATCATCGCGAGCCAAGCTAGGATATTGAAACTTTGGAAATTAATATTTATAATAATACTTGAACAATATTTCAATTGGCAGATATAGGAACAGATTTCAAAAGAAGAATTTACAGTGGCTGTAGAAATTTATTCGTACACCGATCAATTTTTCAACAAACTTTTGTGTGAAATTGTAGTCCCTTAACTTTCTTTTTTATAATCAATGATATTTTACATATTCTCGGAAGTCTCTAAGATAGGTATAATCCAAACAACATTTCCTGATTAATATATTTTGTGAAATTAACAAAAAAAATGTAAAAAGTAGGTAAAAGTATAGAAGCAATAAGTATTTGTACGATTCTTTACACATTAGTTTATTGCTCCGTGCGAATTAGAAAACATCAAATTTCCAGTAAAGTACTTTTAAACAATTGTGCGAATACTTATTGCTTCAACATTTTTATCGATTAATTGTATTTTTCTTGTTAATTACGCAACTTGCATAAATAGCTATTTTTTCTTGTAATCTATCTATTCTAGAGATTTCCTAGAACATGTAGAATGTCATTGTTTATAAAAAAACAAGTTAATAAATTACAATTTTACACAGTTTTTTTTGGATATTGATCGGTGTACGAATACTTTCTACACCCACTGTATGTATTCCTCTTGCAAATAAATTTGAGAATAGAGAATAATGAGACACCGATTGAAAAATTTTAATTACGTGGCCAAGAACTGGTGAAGAATGTCTTAGATGATGAAGCAGGGTGGAACGATTGATAAAATTCCGCTAATTAGGTAGATTGACCTGTCGCGTGAATGAAAATCGATAACACGTGATGTCACACATGGCACAGCTGCATTGACAAAGCCTTGCGCGATGTGTCCTCGATACGTTTCCATTATTCGCAGGGTTTCGTGTTCCAAATTGGGCGTGAACAAAGCACTATATAACGAGAATCACTGGAAAGACGATTAAAATGCTAAATTGTTAACGAAATTACGCGTCACGTCATCTGTAATCACATGTCATTGCGTTTATGAAAGGTTTTCCAAAAGGGACTCTAGAATTTTATTCTTTAATACAACGCAAGTAATATGGAACATACTCTAATTTGTATTTCAAGTAAATTGCAATTGAATGTGAAAAATGATATTTAAATCTTTGAAGCACACGATTAAAAAATAAAAATAAAATTCAAATTCAAAATTCAATTCAATTCACTTATGGTACTTTCAGCGTTAGTTCACAGTATTGTCACGTGAATGAAAATTTTTAAATAAATAAAGCTAATATACATATTAAAGCTTAGCAAAAGATGGAGTAGTTTTTAACCTACCTAACTTCAAAGAGTTAAGTGTCCACCAGGAGCTTGATATTGATTTATTCGAACAGGTAATTCAGCGAATAACAGAGGTTGGACCAAAAGTCACGAGCAGGTTCCAAAAGCTAATAAATTCGCAGGAATTATCGAGGACCCTTGGCGAAATAATTACGGAGCAGTTCAGTATCGCGCTGTTGGGCAAAACTTGTAGAATTTTACTTTTGAAACTCGTTAATCTCTATAATCCCTTTTAGGAGAGATTTTCGGTGTTCTAATTGTGATACGTACAGGTGATCGACCATCGCGATTATCGGATGTAGCGTTATCGATTTATTTTTCTGGTTATCGGATTCTTGGATTATTGGACGCTTGATTATTTTCTTTTGGGCTGTTCAAAGAAAAGAACGTAGAACGATAAGTTATCGACTGTCTGGGGCTCTGCGAACCAATATTCGAGTATAAATACTGACTTTAGGGTAAATCAAGTAAAGCAAGATGAAGAAATAAGAATTTATTTACTCCTTACGTTCGATAAACGATTTCATCAAATAAATACACGTTGTTTGGTCACAAGCATTAAAAAAGATATGAAATTAAATTTAAAGAATTGCAGTTCTTCCATGGAAAATAAAAGGGACGTACTTCTCGATGCCTTTGGAAATCGCTTTGGTCATTAAATAAAATCACAGTGTTTTATAATGTATGAGCCACTGATTATTTCTACTGATTGCGACACAAACGTTGGGTGATCTATGCAACCTCGTAGCGCTCCCGTAATCCAGATGTTGTAAATGTAGTAAGCGCATACGGAATCGATTATGCAATACGTGCGGTATGGGAAGTTGAACTGTAGATATCAGCTGATGTCGGCCCCGATTTTGAGATTCCAATCTCGGTATTCCGTATGGATGATCTAGTTCTGGCCGGAATGTTACAGTTTAAACAATTTTTATCTCGATTATAAAACGAAATTCACGAATACAAATGGCTGGAACGAATGCAAATTTTATTTAGAATTTCCTACCTATATTCTTTCTTAAATGAAAGACATTGTGTAGGATGTTAATTAAAAATTGTTGAAAAAATCCGCATTGGCCCAGAATTAATGTGAGATCGAGTGAAAAGTTCGCTCGTTTCCCAGAAGCACATTTCCAACGGTTAGGAAAGAAAGATGATTAAAGAAGGGAACGACAAAAATAACTGGATTAAATTGCTGGGCGTGACGTGAGCAACGTCTGGTGTCTTAATTGCGTTCATAAACGGTTTAGGCGGGTCGTTGATGCTAACTCACAGTTAGTTGGATGATTTTATCACACTCGTGAGACCCTTGGTCCCTTTACAGAAGGAACCATTGTGAAGGTCCGTCTGGTTACTTGAGAGACTTTTATAGAGCCGTTCAAAATAATTCCAGATGCTGGAATAATAAAATTAGCCGTTCGTTTATATTAGGTCGACCTAAACGTTCGTGCCATTTATACTTCTATTTCTCAAATTAATATGCGAAACATACTCTTTAGTGTCACAAGAAAAGATAATCTGTCTCGTTTCACAATAGTTTCTCACCTCTCTCAGATAGTCATTATACCGTTACTAAAAAATTTCTGTGGTTTTTTATTAAATTTCGACACAGTCTTCGGCACGTACTTATGGAACGACCTAATATTATAATGGGAACAAACAGTGGATTGAACTTGTTTCTTTCAAAATTTTAGCATTGATGTCTATTTTTAAGATTATTTTTTAATTGCGAATATTAGTTACCGAATACTGAAATTACTAAAAGGAGATTGTATAGATTTTATTTCCCATTCAGTTTGAACTTGTAACTTTTTTTAACTTTGAAATATTGAAATTAATAGAAAGAGGTGACGTAAGCTTCATTTAATTTACATCGCTCTCCTGATATAGAAATATTATTTCTTTGGGTGACCGTAGCAATTTGATCGACAGTTATCAATAGCTTACTTTCGTTTCATCCGAAGTGATTGAACGAAATATAGAACACCTCCCCGTGACAATGGAGGTAAAACTATCTCTTCTATCAGATACAATACAACGCAATCAGTGATAAAATCATGTTTCCGCACCACATGCGACGAACAAACGAAGCAATTCCGGTTATCGAAACAAAAACCAGCGTTTTGCTCTAAAACGTATAGTCTATGTATATCTATGTTAACGAAGCAATTTTAAATTTGTTCAATGACTGCTATCCACTCTCTATCCTTATCCAGAGGACGCAACTTACCCCTGCAAACCTCAGTTAATACAACCACGAAGAACCGAGCCTGAAAACCTCAAGTATCTTGAAATTCACAAGATTTATTATTTTCTCGCCTGAGGGGACATTCGAGCGCAAAGGGTCAAGTAGGTCGATCGATCGACTTATGTAAGAAGAGGAACTGACGCCTCTGGAACCATCAGTTACATCGAACACCGTGTATTACACGCTTGTCAGGGTCGATCGGACCACTGGGACGTCTCGATGGCCCCACGTGCTCATTTAGGTCTCTAAACTCTCTGCCAACAACAAGAGACCCCCCCTGGTCTCTCGAGAACCGGTCCTGACTCCTACCTGTGCCGATTTACCGATACCAACCTGTGCATAAATACGCCTAATGTGTCGCGCATACGCTCCGTCTCTTGTTCGCCATCCCCGAACATCCTCCTCGTCACACCTGGGGGACTCTCGTGAGAATTAGGCGATCGACCGATGCTGTCAATTCACCTGTTCTTCGCCTTTTTTTATTAAAATTGTGATTTGAATTTGAAACAGGTGTGGAGCGAATTTGATTTGAATAGCAGGTGTCAAATTGTACGATTACACAGCACTAGGTTTGATTAATGTTAATGACTATGGTTTTAAAAATTTCGAGACGTCCCCTGCAATTAGTGTCCGATTTGGAGTGACCCTTTTCCATTTGGATGAACGCTAGAAACTGCAGCAACTATGTTAATACGCTCGATTCATGAAGCATCCTTGGCTGTTTTAGGTTTTTATGTCATGGCAACCGTCACTCAAGGATTCCAAACTGTGCATCGCGTCTATTTGTGCACAGTTTCCACTGTTATCCGAACCAAAAGGTTCTCCAAAAGGAGCCTCAAGATTTCCTTTTTTAATTCATTTTTATTTCAAATGAAAGTACTCCACCTCTACTCTGACAAAGCGCATTCTATTTTTTTCAAAAGCCTTTACTGAAAATACGTAACGTCTCGCGTTCGTTTTCACTCGTTTTGTATTTATTTACGACGTAATTTCAAGTGGACATTCGTCGACAAACTTTGAAAAACTTTCTGGATCGTAAATCG
Source organism: Hylaeus anthracinus (assembly GCF_026225885.1). NCBI lineage: Eukaryota > Metazoa > Arthropoda > Insecta > Hymenoptera > Colletidae > Hylaeus > Hylaeus anthracinus. Next base: position 7,360,881 of record NW_026534347.1, read on the forward strand.
TGCCCTTTTGGGCAACGTTTCTAACGTTTCACGAGCGTTCCAGCTGCACAGATCTGGTTCCGTGAATTACTGTTACCGTACGGTAAAAGCAACCTTATATGTTTCAGTTTCCATTTCGCTCTCGATTTTCTGTCTGATGTTATCTCCTGTATCGGAATGAGAACGACGCGGTGCAGAACGCACGTTGAAACGGACGACAACCAGAAGTCTCACTTCCCTTTTATCGCGTTCGCGAACCGCCGAGAACAGACTTGACACCGTTATCTAGGCGTTTAGTTTCGTAAATTGATTCCTTTTTACTCTTCCACCTATCAAGAGAGATAGGACCTTTTATACGAATAATTCCGAGAACATTTCTGCACGTAGAAACACGTCGTAAGGTTTCTAGATTTTTTTTTTCTATTTTATTTACTTTTTCCAAAGAATTTTGAAACACCTTCCGTACACGCGGTACAAGTATAGCACAAATTGTGCTGCACCCAGTGTATTCTTGTTTCATTATCACGAACGTTTCCACGTAACAGCAGACATATACGGCGGAACGTTTCTCAATACCGATTGTCACAAAGAGCCGAACCAATTACCTTCCCAAGGACTTTTCCGAGCAAACTTTTGATACACTCGATGCAGTCCGACGAAACTTTTCAACTACCGCGTCTAGAGCACACGTTCTGTATCATATCGAGTTTTCCCGCTGTTGGATAAAGGTTAACATGCACAAACATAATCCTACCAGGTCAAACCACAAGCCACTGGCGATTTATATTAGTCTTCTGTACCAGTGGTTGACAAGGGAATATAGTATTAAAAATAGTGAGTTAAATTAAGCAAGACAGTTAAATTTAGTTATTTTCATTGGTAATTAAAATTAATTGAAATCGTTTCCTTCGCTGGTAGGTAGCATCGGTTAACTTTCTTCGTTGTTATGGAAAATCATCGTATCAATAATTTGTAAGTTTAACGCGTTTACTGCCAAGCTGAAACTCGTGAAAATTTCTATAAAACTCAAATTTTCTCACGAGACCAGATTAGATAATTTATCATTTGAAAAATAATGAGTTAAATTAAGCAAGACAGTTAAATTTTGTTATTTTCATTGATAATTAAAATTAATTGAAATCGTTTCCTTCACTGGTAGGTAGCATCGGTTAACTTTCTTCATTGTTATGGACAATCATCGTATCAATAATTTGTAAGTTTAACGCGTTTACTGCCAAGCTAAAACTCGTGAAAATTTCTATGAAACTCAAATTTTCTCACGAGACCGGATGAGATAATTTAACATTTGTCGCGTTATTTAATTTCTCGACGTTATCAAGTACACGAAACTTATACAGATTTATTTTCGTTATCGTCTAACCTTTGGAATTAATCTGTTTAGTTCATTGATGGAAAGTCCTGTCACCCATTTCTGGGTGACGCGGCGACCAACGCGTTAAAAGAGTGGCAATTTATTTTCTAATATATATAGACTTACTGTTCAATGTTTTCCGTTCATATATTTGACTTTGTAATTTTCCATTGTTATTTCACATTATTATTTCTCAATATTTTACATGCCTGAAGAGAGAGACACCATCTTAACCAAACTAACCGGAATCCTCAAGAGCAGTGTCTCATAAAATTTGAAATGAAATACACGTTAAGTTACGTGACAGAGAATATTTCCGAGCAGAAGTTGAAACGTCCTTTCTTATTCCGTCAGCTACTGCCGCATTTTCCTTTTCTTCCGAAAAAGGAAAACGCATTAATTCATGTTCCAACTCGGAGTGCCATTATGATCCTGGCCTCCGGCAAAGAACGGCTCCTCCTAGTAACGAGTAAACGCTTCGTTGATCTCAATTAAAAGCACGACGCGGCTTAACTCTTCGCGGTCGTGTTTCCCTTAGGCATGGTAGACATTCTGGAATTATTTTTAGGAAGCGCGAGTTTTATCAATTATTACCCGAATAACGAATAAATTATACTCAAACGAGTTTGCTTACGCTGTGTGGATATTACGGCACAGCCTTCATTATGCGAACACCCGTTACGTGAACATTCTGTTAAATGATCCATATAGTTCCTATTATAGTACTATATGTACACAAACATGCAAGTGTTTACATATTTTCTTCTGTGGGATAAAATGCCCTCGCTATGATTCAATAAACAAATTTACGTAATACGTGAAAGGGATAATTAAAGGAAAATGTGATGTGATTATGAAACTTAAAGTATGCTACTAGAAAATGTACCATAATTAAATGTACCATTAACAATTTCATGCCTTAATTTTGAAATGAATATTAAATGTACGTGTAACACTCAAATTGCGTTTAAGGCAATTCAATAGAATTCTAATAAAATTATCATTGCACTTAACGGAATACTCCAGCATGTTTCAGTTAATAAATTGTTTGTTTCTTCAACGTACGACGACATCGCGCAAGATCGCTGCAAAACACTATCGTATTGAGTCGTCAACGCCTACTTCGTTTTAGCTGTCGATATCACGTATGCATTTGCTACAATATAAAACGCGCCAGTAAAATATCTTCGGTGTGATAGTAACCTAAATATCACTAAGTATACACTAAATATCTATAAATGACTGTACAGGACAAATATTTATAGGAACTCACTGTATTACCTTGACATTACTGAAGCCAAGTATAAAATTATTTATTATCACGCGCTATAAATAAATACAGAATCTGTTTAATTTATCCAAGAGCGATAGAAATAATACTAAGGAATATTATCTAGCAATTTGAATATATTCTAACATATAAAAATTGTTGTAACATTGAACCGATGACTTATTCTTCGCGTTATTATTCCGGGTATCTATGCAAACGAACGTTATCGCCATAAAGTGTATGCATGAATATCTTTATTCAACCACGGGTTGACTATAGTTATTTCACATAATATTTCTTCATGCGCCGAGGATGTCCTTTCAGCGCTGGAAATGTAAAGGAATTCGCGTAAAATCATCTTCCATTTACCCTGTCCTACATACTGCAGTTTTTGTAAGAAAATAATAAATGCAGTCTCTCGTAACGTTGGAAACACGCATCAATTCGAATCGGTTCAAGAGTACTTATTGTTTCGAATCGTAACAAATCTGCAAACAAAAGTTGATTTATTTTTCAAACGAAACATTAGGTTTTAATTTGCTCTTTCTGAATCAGTGGATCTGCTGAGAGACAGCATTTATTATTTATACCTATTTTATTATTTAGACCTCCTCGAGTTACATAAAAAAAAAAAAATACCTATGAAAGTACAGAAGTAAAATAAACACGGATATCAATTTTCACAAAAGCCATACAAATGGAACGAGAAGAAAAAAATAATTAAATTCGATTCTCGCAATAAAATGGTGATTTTAAAATTATTTTTCGTGAAAAGTAAATCCACCACGGCGTCCAAGTACAAAAAAAAATGTTGCGCAAAGTTCTTTTTCAGCCGGAGAAATCACTTTCCAGGTGTATCACTTTCGCACCAAAGACAAAGTTCGCTTTGATGTCGCAAAATAAAGTAGTGAACCACCTCTGTGCATGTTTCGCTACACGGTGTGACGAACTCGTCGCTACACACACGATATTTATAGAGATTAAAACAATATGCGTGCCGCGCCGCGTTATTAATAGCGTTCTTCTTCCTCCTTCCGCGCTGCCAATTGTACGGAAAAAGCATAACTTATGCTGTTCACGTAGCGGTTGCTATTGATGCTCGAGAGGCTTGCGTATAAACTCGTAAACAAACTCGAGCTCTAAAGGGTTCTCCAAAGGGGAATGATTTTGCTTTTTAATGACACGAAGGCGGCGTAAAATAATAAGATATACTCCCTGTAAAAATATATTTGCAGGGCTCTGGTAGTTTCGATGTAGAATCGACATTTTTCATCCCTCTTCGCGTTATTTATTTCTGTACATGAATTATCAGTTTAAAAATCTGAACAAATTCTCTGATATAGATCTCCTTATCCTAAACGTCTTAAATTTTTTTTCAAAATTCTTCATATAATAATATGAGAGATACAGGCTCGAACCCTGGTACATAATTATTTCATTGAATCATCAACTGACCCATCACGAGTCGAATTTAATTTAATCACCCTTATCTAGTCCCACATATCCTTTTACTTAAAATAACTAAACATTCTGTGCCCCATCGGCACTAAAAATCCCAAAAGCTTCTTTCGAAAATTCTCCTACAATCGGAAGAAAAAGGAATCATTAAAATTTGCAACTCCCACTTTGGTTTCCTTCAGAGTCTACTACCACATGGAGTCTTAACGCTCACGCTACTATAGTGTTCTAGTCCCGCGAAAAATAGCAGACATGTTTCGCGTAGCGATGCAAAGAGTATTAATATCGGCGTTTATGCCACGCACCGAGACAAGTGCGCGCAAGCGCGTAATTTGCACTCGTCATTCGAACGGAGTACATCCTCATTAAGGAGATCAGACCGAGTTTGCATGCATTACCTATGCGAACATCGCGGACACCGTGCCTCGACTCCGAGACGCCCCCGAATGCTTCGTCTTTCGTCGAACAATAAACTCCCGAAAATAAATGATACATACGCGATGAAATTACGCGACGTATTTGGAGCGGGGAAGCCTCCCGTTCGCCTCTTTTTCAGCGAGCTCGTGCGAAACAGTTAGCTTATGTTCAATCGCTGGAACCAAGGTAATGGCGATGGAGAGGTGCGGCGAACAGATGGTGGCTGAGGTGGATGATTCTGAGGTAATCTCTGTGGTCTTTGGGATCTTTTTTACATCTTACAGATGAGTTCTTGCGGATCACCCTTGAAACTTATATACGCAACTCGTAGACACTGCTAAATTTCGGAAAAACGATTTATGTTAACGGTAACTAGACTCCGGATCTTTACGCAAAACTAAATCATTGCAAATGTACCTACAAAAATTGAACTTAAATAG
>NW_026534347.1:7365826-7479754 GCF_026225885.1 Hylaeus anthracinus
AAAACTAAATCATTGCAAATGTACCTACAAAAATTGAACTTAAATAGGAATTTATTTTACTCTGTAAATATTGTATTTCTTGCACAGTCAAATTTCGTATGAATGCATTTAGGTGTGGTCCATTCCGTCACTTCAGATTCATCGCTACTTTATCATTATGGACTGGAGCCCATCGTACAGCGATAAAGTAGGATCAGTATTGGCATTCTCGATTGCTGACAATTACTTGGAATTCGCGCATCATTGTCGAGTATCCATCGCGGTGTTGAACTCTCGCCGAGAGTTCGTTAACCGTGGATACACGAAGGGAAAATCTATGTAAAGATTATATACACAAGCGGTCCTCCTTACCATGTGCAATATAATCATCGTCAGATTTATAACAGGATTGAACACAAATACGGCCTCTCGACCCATCAACCTCTGCTCGACGAGGAAGCCAATCCCCTTTGTATGCTTCATCGGTAGCTTAATCAATAGAGACACGAAACATAACCCGGTTTTCACTTGTCGTATTTACTCGTAGATTTATCGTGCTCGATTATGGATAACAAGACCGAACGATTTTTCGTTTCGCGCGGTTCGTTGATTGAGCTGATAGGAATACGAACGAAATTTGGTGGTTTTATTTATTATAGTTTATCTGGGCTCTTTTATTGAAAATTGAAAAGGTACACTTTAGACCTCTACAAATGCTTATCGAAGGATCTAGTGAAGAATCTTATTATTTTATTTGAGTGAATTTTTATTTTGAGTAGAAAATAAATAATTCTAAACAGGAATATATAAAAATATATTAGAAATTTCTATTTTAAGGCAATTATGTAATCACCCTCGTTATCAACAGCCCTTTGCCATCTAGTGCGCAAACTTTCAATTCAAAGTCAATAAAAATCAATGATAAATAAGTATCGAGATTCGCAGAACGACATTACTTTCCTTAAGATATATATATAATGCGTATATATTATATAATATATTATACGTATATAATGTAACAGTGCATTATATGTAATTAAATATCTGTAGATGTTTATATGCTCGTAAGAGGCAAGGCGCAGTTTTATTTTGCTAAACATAAGTTTCCACTGATTGGATAAATTGCGTTAACAAACGCAACCGAAGGCATTTCAGATGCGCAGGAAGAAAACGCGGAAGTACTTCTGTGTAAAACAAGCTTCCTAACTGCTTATGGTAACGAATTTACGTGGCTTCGGATAAACTGACCAACATGGTCCGTGTTGTGGCATCTACAGCGCGTATGCGCGAGTTTGATTGAGCTTCGGTGGCATTTCTCCGCGTTACGCAACAGTAATAATTATTACTTTTGTTGAATTTACCAATGGGCTCTGTCAGCGAAACTGAATTTTGTTATTGGTAACGCAGCTACACCTCTCTCTTGTTATCTTTCGTTAACTACTCTACCAAAGATACACGTCGGTGTACATTTACAATTATATTAGGTTGCCCTAAAAGTTTTTTTCGTACGTTGCATTCAATTATTTTCTGTGACAGTGTTTATATAAATAGATAATCTAATTTCTTAGACATTGATCCTGTAACAGTAATGGAGCGAAATGAATTGTACACAATTTTGTAATGTAACATAAAACATAAAATATTGTGTATGCATTAATTATTAATAAAAGGAAAGAAACTTTTCGGACAATCTAATATTTATAATTGTCACTATAGCTTATAATTATTTTTATTTCACATATTTTACTCGATAAAATTAGTTTGATTAATAAAGCCCTCGCTTTCTCAAATTGTATATTGTAAGATCATTTGGGCGCACTATTTGTTTAATTTTAAACGATACAATTGTTGACGCAAGTTTGTTGTTGCGTTTCCTTGCAAGATACACCACGTATTTCCTCCAGAATGGTATAGGTATCGGTGAGTCGTACTCGAAAAATCCTCAGCCTTGACCAATTTGCGATACGCGCACGTACATACGTAGACGACTTTGCACGTGAACGTCAGCATAATTAGCACCACAAGTAAATATGTTTTTTATGACGGCTGAGTCGCGGTTACGCAAGTTCTTCTGTTCTCCATCGATTAGCGGTCAAACCGTGCGGCAACCTTCGTGAGCTCCGCCATCTTGGTTCCGCTCGTGTCACATCAAAGGTCCATTGATTTGTCATCTTTCCTCGCCCATAAATAGGTCATTGTTTCATGATAATTGCGCACTTTGCTGCCATAAACGTTGCAATCTTTTTTTTTTTAAAGAAAACTACTGTTATTTTTATGCAACGTTAACTTTTTTGTTAGATAGTCTCGCCAGGGACTGTATCGTCCATCAAAAACTTCTAGATAGCTAATTTTTCATTGGAAGTTTTTCTTCGTCTCTGCTGTGATGTTTTACAACATTTCGTGTATCTGAGACACCCCTGTCGTCCTAGGCATCAGTTACCCTGGCCAATAAAGCAATTACTATAATTTCAATTTATTGTAGGAACCAGTAGCACTAATCGCGACATCTATTGTTACTTTTTTATGCTATTATGTGTATTGCAAACTCGACAACTTCGAGGTTCTGCGTGCTCAGTTGTGTTCTGAGCTCCGAGAGTCGTATTGTCGTGAAATAAACTGTATTAATGTTCCACAAATAGAACCTAACATTTACAATCATACAAGATCCCTTCCAGGGACTATATTGTCCATTAAAAATGTCTGAATCGCTAATTTTCCGATACGAATTTCTCTTCTTGTTTTATTTCACACGGTTTTGTATATCCGAGACACCCTTGTTGTCCTAAACCGTTTCGGTTTACCACCACTGTAAGATCCCTTCCAGCAAGTTGTACATATTGCGTCTGGGTGACCCGCGGCATAACCGGTGGGTTCTGGAGCGAGAGCAAGAACGTTCGTCAGTTCAGCTTCGACCGCGGTACCGTGCGGGTACGCGTCGACCGCGTCCGCTCCGAACGTTATTTATAAATCTGTGTTCGCGGATTCGTGTGTCCCGACTCGCTCGCCTTTTTCTGCCAACCGGACACCACGCGTGTGATTCAGTGCCGGCAGTGATATATATATCCAGTGTTTCAACCTCCCGTGAATTAAGAAAAACATTCTGTTCAACGAGGGTCGTTACTCAACCATGCCATTTTGCCAAGGTAAAGATCCAGCGTTACCACCTCGTGATTTCACTCGTCGATTACGTGTACGTTCGCGTATTATTATCCGCGTAATAGCTATCGCAGTGAACTCGATTCAAACCTGAATCGTGATAGTAAAAATGGGCCAATCGTATACGCTTTTATTGTTTTGGGAGGGAGAATGTACAGAGTGTTTTCAAATATGTCGAAATATTATATATTATATGTATTTATATATTTATATATGATATATATGTATTTATATATTTTTATATAATATATATAATATATATACTTTTCTTGTTTTGAGAGGGAGAATGTACAGAGTGTTTTCAAATATGTCGAAATATATCGAATACATATATATTGGGCTGCTGGAAAGTCCATGCCGATTTCTATTAGGCGGTACAGGTCTGAATACGTCGAAATGGATGAAAACGAATAACATGTGTACATTCCTTAAAAGGTGGAAAAGTTGTGGAACAAAATGGTACATATATAGTTCAATAAATATACATCAAAATTCAAATATGCCTTTGAATTTTTCTTACAAATAGGCATGAACTTTCCGGACAACCCAATATATATGAAATATATCGAAGATCAAGTCAATTAGAATTTCGTAAGACAGTTTCTGCCTTACGTTTTGAAACTCTGAGGTTTTTAATTCTCTCAGGTTTTAATTGTGAGATGCTTTACAAATGTGCGCCACAGTCGACTCAATTTGTTGATGTTTCTTGTTGAAAAAATGTCTACAGACTACTCAAACATGTATGAAAATAGGATAAAAAGATCGATAGAATTAATTATTTGTTTCCATCCTAAAAAAATTCACGAGGAACCGCTTTTTTTTAGACCTCCTAATTCAGTATATATACCCCCTTAATCAACTCTAAACGTTTCCCCGAAATCGATATCGGACTTTAGAGCCACGTAATGTGTCGCGAATAAACAAAGTCGTGATCCCCCGCAAGGACATTTCAGCAAAAAGTTCACCAGACGTAACACGATAGCGTGACTGTAGCGTTGACGTGAAAACTACCACTGGAAAGTCGTATTTATAGAAGCAGTGACGCGTAGTTGGTGTTAGGATAAATTCATTAGAATGACTTGCACGAACCGGAATAAACGCGGACGTGGAAATGTAGATAGTTTCAACGTGGCGAATCTTCGTCTCGGAATTTTCAAAGTGATGCTCGTGGATAGGGGACCGCGAATCAACGATACGCTCTGATGAATGTGTTCTCCAGCGTGTGCGTGGTGATGTATGAGCATCGCTATGTTATACCGTACGTACGAGCCTTTATCATTAAGTCTTAATTGACGTCGATATAAAACCACAGTTATCCCAGGACATGAGCTACAGATTAAATACGCGTGAAGAATAAGGGGTTTTCCGAAAGGAGATTCAAGGAAAAGTCTTTTTAGTGAAACATAGAGAGGCGTGGTATATATTGAATTTTTTTTTTATTATAGTACTTTGCTCGCTGAGAAAAACGTGCTCGATCGTGATTCCCCTTTGTCAGAGAGAAAGATCTATTACGGCTGACCCAGGCCTGAATAGCTCAATTATTTAACCCCTCAATGTCGGGCTCCATGTGTGATACTCTCATTTCCTCATATGGATAATTAAGAATACAGGTACGTAAGTGTTTTAAATTGCGCTGCAATAAACTGGATCGTCAAGACGATACGATTTTATTATTGCGCACAAAGGACTAGTCAAAAACAAATATATAATACATACAATAAGGATTAGAATGGGGAGATAAAATTTATAATAATAATTCATAATAGATATAATATAAAAGGGGTTGATTATATCAACAACATCTTTTCCTCATTGTCGAAGATCAAATAATAAAACAAGAATAAAATCGGTGCCACTCGGTAAAGAGTTCACTCCTCGTGTCCAAGAAACCCAAGTGTGATAACAATTACGCAGGCCACGTTAACGAATCGCGATACATCGTCGACGTCCAAGTGTTTCCACGATTAAATCTGATAAAAGATCAGCAAAGCATTGTGCGCACTCGCATTAATTAACCGTATAATTAGTATCTTTCTAAAACGTAGCTAAACGACCGCATACCATTACAACGGCATCCTAAATACCCCGTGCACAGCCATACAGCCGGCACTGTACTTTTCTTTCGCAGTTGAATTATGGTAAACCGCTAACATGCTCGCCTCCTGGCCGTTTGAAATTAACTGTTATCCTTGGTAGAGAAAACCCAGCCTCGGGACGCGCCTACCTCATCCTCGCCGTGTAATTTCGCGTTTTCTATTTTATTTTTAAAGCAAATGCACCATCCATATGAAATACTATGTTAGAATCGAGTCTGGTGCATCATTAGGTTCGTGGAAGTTACGAGCTCGAAATTCATTAGAATCTGTTATGTGGAACGCAATTATTTATATGACACTGCCTTGTGAAATATTTTCGAAAACTTTCATTCGAAGTAGAAATAAATTAGACACGTTCCCATAGCATTCGTGTTTATTTTAACGAAATTAATTTCAAAGAGGCTTCTAACAAATTCTTTATATTTTATTCTATTAGCTTTATTCGTATTAATTTTAATTTTCCGTTACAATATTGCCTATCAGAGAGTCAACAAAGTTCTAAAATTAAATTGCAAATACTTGGGTTTATCACCGAAATATCCGTATTTCCTCGGGGAACGTCTGGCCATATAATTACTGGTGTGCTAATTTTATAACTGACCTGAAACCATCCTCGTTCAGAGTTTCATAGCGTTCATTGGAAAGAATGCTGGAGGACAGAGTGAAGAGATCCAATTATTCCGGTTTAAAAGACGTCAGACTTTCTCCGGCGACGAATGCGGCGACGTAAGTCGTTAATTCGAAGAACCTCAAGAGCAAAGTAGCGATGTTGGAAGCTGGCGAACGCAGTTAATTTCCTTTTCTTTATTTTCGTGTGCTATTACGTGTGCAGCGAAGATATGCGCGCCGTGGTTACACTTCGTTGCACTTGCATCTGGAATATACTTGCGAGGATATTTTTATTTTCTTGTTTTGTAAATGCAGAGACTCTTGTCGTGCTGTAAGAACGCCATGGATTAATCACGATCTGAGGAATCTGCGGAATCGTTAGTTCGGGTAGCACTCGGGGTTGGTAATCTTTGCGATGTACGTGCAACAGTATTACCATGAATTTCCCGTGCTGAACACCTTACAGAAAATGTAGCGGTTCGTTTAAATAATTTATTGTTTAAGTTATTCGATGCTGTTATTGAATTACTCTGGCTCGTAACAAAAGCTTCGGTGGCAGAGTCTTTAAATTTATATTTACTGTGATTGAAATGTACAAATAATTCAATTGTAGACAAAATTTGAATTTGTAGATTAAAAATTGAGAACATTTAAGAATACCTGAATTACACTTTGCGAGGATTCAAATGAAATTAATCACTTCTAAACTTAGATACACTATTACAATAATATTCTTCGCATAAAGATAGTATATCCAGAAGTGTACCCTAATATTATTATTAAAAATGTCTAACAGTTATAAAGTTCTATTTATAACGTCTGGAGTTGAAGCGTGTAGAGGACTTTAAGGTAGACGTAATAAATTGAACCATGACTAGGATGCATGTGTCCATATGGTCACGAAAGGCTTAACACGTTCACTGGAACGTTATGCATATATGTATGTACGGCACTAATGTTTCGGTGGCTGCGGCCTCATATTTTAAGTCATGACATTTAATCTTTAAGTAGGTGCACAGGGGTTTAGTAGACCACCACTGGAATATATTATGTGTGGTTGTTTGGTACACCATTTATTAAACCGTAAAAGCAAAAATATCTTACTTACAAGTGAATGATAATATTTATTCATAAATATACTATAGGAAAATTCCGAGAATTAAGTAACCACAAACCTTCCATATAAATGAAACATTTAGTGAAAACACTACTGTAACAAAAACAAAGTCTTTAATTATTTATAATATTTAGCAAATCCTTCAAATACGAAATCGATTAATTAGTTTAAGCTGCATACGATAAAGAATCGTGTCTATTATGAAATCTGGTTGGCAACCACCTGGTCGAAGATGGAGTTGCACCTTTTCGCTGTAATCATAGTAGCCTCGGAAGTTAGGGGCGTGCGTCGGACGCAAAAGGTGTTCGCGCTCGCGACTGAAAGGATTACTTGAGGAGTTTGAAATATTATACGGAGCTCCCGACGCTATCAAACTTGTCAAACCGTCGCAGACTCGTTCATGCGCGTTTCGTTGGGACGACGAGTGAAAATGAAGTCTCGGCGACGCGGCAACTTGACTCGGCCGAGATTTGTCGGAACCTTTACGCTCCGAATATTTCAAACCTTTTTCCCCGTGCCAGTCTGCTCGCTGGTTTCATCCATTTTCCAACCTTTTGTTAGGGTTTCGGTTACCTGGGGAGTCACTTACTGGGAGCCATGATTGCAGACGCTGGAAGGCAGAAAGTGGCTCGATGGAAAGAAAAGGGGAAAATTATTAGTGTCACTCTTACAACATCGCGATTAGTTACGTTTTCTTAAATTTTTCTTTTCAAAATCCTTTTTATTATTAAATTTAATGATATCGTGCACACAATTTGGGTTCTATTAAATTGTAACAAAATTCAAGTTTCAGTAAAATATATTTATTATGTATTAGGTAATCACGTTGACACAGATAGATAAATGTAGATATTGATAGATATAAACAGATATAGATAAAATGTAATCAGAATGTGTACGCCTTTGATAGTCGAGATGCAGTTAAAAATGCTGTTATAAAATTCGCACAAAATAACTAACTTATTTTACATCTGAAGGATTTACTAAATCTAAAAAATGATTAAATGCTTAATGTTTCATATAATAGTACTCTCACTAAATGTTCAATTCATATGGAACCTTCGTAGTTACTATAATTTTCTGATAACATCGACCAGTGTATTTTCACAATGATATTTAAATGTTAACACTCCCCCCCCCCCCTCACACCGTTCAGGTCACTGAGTAACCTGGATCGTTAATATTGCCACTATCCAGGAACGCAATACCAAGAACTGTTTCATAACATCATTTACTGATGCATAATCTTCGGCTACAATACACTAATCATGTCGTGACCAACGACCTGCGTACCATAATTGTCACTTTTCAACCACCACGTGACATTGTTAATAGTACTTCGTACTCCGTACGATTTATGAACAGCACTACAAGTCAAAGATTCCCTACTCAAGACGGTTCAAAATTCTTTCTGACGAATGCAAGAATGTAAAGGAAACGGTGTTTGAAGCAAAGAATGTGGAGTTGTGTATGGATCGCGAAGAAAGGTCTGAACGCAAAGAAAAGATTTGAATCTGGATCGATACTGAAACTGGTCTTCGGAAGAAGCGCTATTGTTCTCGCAAGACAGCCTCTGGAATTGAAGAGCAACGTCTCTGGGTGTACGTTACCGTGTCAAACTCCACGCGTGAATTTTTCTTTCTTATCTAACCCGGAATTTGGTAAGTTTCATCGAGATTTCGTGTAGTCATTCTCGTAATCAACCTTGATAACGCAAGTGATGAAAATGAACGCAGTTTTCCTGGCGTTAATTTACAAAGAAATGTAAACAATTCTGCTAGTAGAGGACAAACAATTTGACATTGTGTATATATTGATAGAGAGTTGGAAAAAAAATCTCTTGGGATATTTATTATAGGGGTAATCAATTTGAAACAAATTTTTTGGAATGAAATGCAACTTCGAATTTCATTCAATTTTACTCAAATTTAATTAATAATTACTACTTCTGTATAAGAGACAGTGTAGACAAATTTGATACAGATTTAATAACGTTAAGGAATATTAAATTTAGAAGAATTTAATCAATGAATCTATCGAAATTTTGTATATATTAGATCGTTCCATAAGTTCGTGCCGAAGACTGTGTCGAAATTTAATAAAAAACCACAGAAATTTTCTAGTAACGGTATAATGAGTATCTGAGAGAGGTGAGAAACTATTGTGAAATGAGACAGATTATCTTTTCTTGTGACACTTGAGAGTATGTTTCACATATTAATTTGAGAAATAGAAGTATAAATGGCACGAACGTTTAGGACGACCTAATATATTCAGATCCATTGATTGGCGACGAAATTCCTAATTTTCGATTTCTGTATCGTGACCCAGCCAAACACAATCTCGCACACAGTATATACGACGTCACAAATTAACAGGCTTCTTGTCCAAGGCCAATAGAAGCTTGGCCTAATTGCACCTCGTGTCTCATGTTTTTCAACCCTTAAAACTCTGAAAAGGCCATTTCTAACGAGCATTTCTTTCTTTGACGATTTTATTTTTCATACGTCACGAAACTAACGATAGACAACTTAAATTGTACTTTTGTTAACAAATTCTTATCGATACAAAGACTTCAAGGTGTTTCAAAGACTCCGGATACAAATTAATTATACTAAAACAATTTGACAGATAAAAATAGATGTATAAAGATGACCAATCAAAAATTATTGAAAACGTTTAATAAAAATCAGTTCGTATAGTTTCTGCTTTGGTATTATATTAGGTTGTACCAAAAGTTTCTTTCGCTTTATTAATAAGTAATACATGCACAATAGTTTATGTTTTATGTTACATTACTGAATTGTACACGAATATATATGAAATTAGATTGTCTATTTATATAAACACGACCACATAAAATAATTGAGCGCAACTCGCGAAAGAAACTTTCGGGACAACCTAATATATTGGAGCCAGAGTGGAAAAGTGCATTTCCTTTACGAAATAGAGCACTGTCGCGGACATTGCTTTAATTTGTGGAACACCCCTTGCATTCGAGCGTAAGTAAGAAGACTTGCTGTGGACCTTACCAGCGATATCGATCCAGCAACTGGCAGTTTGAATACCAGATTCTGTATTCTAATGTGCAGACGAGGAGCTAGCCTTTTTGTGCATATACGGTGACCGGAATATAAATTAGGAAATATTCAATTTTAATTATAATTTGTTAGGAAATATATCGACAACTACTTGGATCGTGACAGCGACATCGGCCGATGTCGATTGTTTTTTATTGTTCCTTATGCGCTCTATGCGTACGATCGCGACAATAGTTCAAGTTCATTTATATATGTATCTTTACGTAAATAAATATTTACTTTATGTAGTGTAAACCGCGCGTGAACAGTTCATCTACACCTTAACCCACAAACCAAATCTGACATAATTCTTATGTGTTGATTTATCAACGTATTAGATGTAGTATTAATTAATTCATGGACCTCCTGAAAAAATTATTTCTTTTCCAAAAGATAAAATAAAATTCGTGCAACAGAGCAGGGCTAGACTCGATAGTAACTGAAAGTGGAACAATAACCTACTTTTTCAAGACTATTATCAGTGTTTACCGTCGCCATGGTCCAATAACAGTATCGTATAGCACAATAGGTAGACTAAAAATTTAATCGAGGCCAAATTTTCTTTTCTCCAACACTAACTTGACTTTTCCTTTTTGTTTCAGGTAAGTCGCGGAAACTTAACACAGACTACGGCGAATTTCCAATGAAACACTTTAACCACAGGTATTCATCATAATTGAGCCGTTCACCGCACAAGTCGATCAACTCCACTTTTTGAAAAATCTTCGATTTACGTGTCAAAGCACTCGGTACAGTCACGAACTTGTTATATTTATAATACCTTTCCTGAAGAGAATTTTAAAAAACAATGTGCATTATTTTATCGCGTTTCACGACTTTTTATTTTATGGCGTTAATCGATTTGTTCGATAAACGGCTCAATTATTCATTATTAACAACGAGATACTTTCTCGCAAATACTATATTTTGAAAGCACTATATCGAATTCCATTGTTTCACATAGTATACTTTGTCTTTTTCAAATTGTACACGAAACAAAGATATGCATTCTACGAACAATCCTAATCGTTCTCGCAAATTTTTTAAACAATTCTTCCACTTCTAAATGGAAAATCACAACAGTGAAAACAATAGAACGCAAGAAGTGCGTAAGTAATTACATCCTCGACAATTCTCCTTATCTACGCGATATCTCGTTCTTTTCCAAGTGCAGAAGATGACGTCAAACGTCGCGCGTTTCGAGCAGGCGTGCATAGATTACGATTCGATAGTTATTAACATCGCGCTCGTCAAGGTAGCCGATTCGTTAGCGATCCTTCGCAAGACGATACACGTAAAAAAAAAGTCTGTAATAAATTACCGTTGAATAAGAATCTCGCGATAACGCACAGTAATCGCGATCTTATCTTATCTAGCGATTACGAAGCTCTCGGAAAGAGGAACGGTTACATATCGATAAATAATAACTGAGGATGCAAGATCGCGTACGAGCGAGCCTGGAAAAAAATGTTTCCCCGTTTGGATACGTTGCTCGCGAACCTAGCTGCATCGCGATGAAAAAAAACAGCAGCATCTGCTGAAATACCAGCCATT
Organism: Hylaeus anthracinus; assembly: GCF_026225885.1. Lineage (NCBI taxonomy): Eukaryota > Metazoa > Arthropoda > Insecta > Hymenoptera > Colletidae > Hylaeus > Hylaeus anthracinus. Next base: position 7,377,418 of record NW_026534347.1, read on the forward strand.
CGTGTTCATTGAACCCACATTTGTATTTCAATTCTTTTCTTCCTCTTTTTTTTTTTTTTTAGCTACGGACCGTTTTGCTCATTCATCGCGGTCGACTCCGCGGTTTCGCTAGCTCCGATTTCAAGAAAATCATTGAACGTCTGAATCACGCTCGCACTTTCCTCTTGGAAAATTTGAAAAACTGCCAATTCATCAAAAACGTTCGCTCGGTATTGAAAACGCAAGCTAAAATGAAAAATAACGGAGCTCTGTTGACATATCTCGTGCATAAGACACATCACTCCATTGATGGTTGATAGTTGAGCCGTTCACTGCACAAATCAATCAGTTCCAATTTTTGAAAAATCTTAAATTTAAGTGTCGAAGCATTTGGTATGGTCTGGTCACTATTAAACGACAACATTTTTTTTTTTTGGCTGATGAATAATTTATTCCAGAGGCCATTTTGATCAATTTTTTCTTTTATTGTCGTTAATCGATTTGTGCAATGAATAGCGTGTTTTAAAATTGGTATGAATTTTACAAGAAACAAACCAACCGGGAATAAATAGGCTATGGATTAATCCCTCGCGCGAAGTTCCTAACTGGTTCCTCGAAGTAGCTCTCTAGGCCAGACCTTCAAAGAGTCTGACCAACGTGATTGTGCGAGGGAAATGAGGCTCTTTCTGTAGCAACACGTAGGGCAATTCATGTCCTCGGTACCTGGGGGATACGCAAACTGTGCGAACCTGTGTGTGTGTGTGTGTGTGTCTTTTGAAGAAATCGCTTCCTCGCGGGTCTGACGGTGTCTTTGAACACCCTAACGTCGAGGGGATGATCGAACTGTGTGAAGAAAAAGTAGTTTTTGCTAGGAATGATGTTCCCTTGAGTGGCGCAGGAAAGAGTGATCAATCACGATAACTTTCGTGTGATATTTAGATTTTACTTCATAAGTCATCTTAGAGATGCTTGCAATAGGACTGTGTAGAGTCTTAGGCAAGGATATTGATACTAAAGATCGATTCAGACTATACGACACGGACCGTCACGTTCCGGCAACGTCACGTACCGGCACCGACACGACAAAACATTAAAACACGCGTTTTAAGGTCTATTTGCACATATCCGTAACGTGTCAGTATCAATAACGTTACGGAATGGTGTCGGACGTGTGTGAACATGCTCATTCAAAAACAACAGAAGAATATTTCAAATCACTGACACTGATGGAACATTACAGAACTGAATAGATACGGAACTGACACGTTACGGATATGTGTAAATAAACCTTTAATGGAACTATACACACTTAACAGACACCGACCTGAACGTTCCGTCAACGGGAATAGTGTGAATATATGTTTTGTCGTGTCGGTGCCGGTACGTGTCGTTTCCGAAACGTGACGGTCCGTGTCGTATAGTCCGAATCGACCTTAAGACGATTTTTAGAATCAGTAGAGACCCTTTGCTAATATTTTGTTGGTAACACAGAGCAATTTGTTGGTACAAACTCTATCAATAACGCAGACCACGATATCGTTAAAATAGAACAATCAGTCGTTAAAGCAGTCGATAACTGTCGATAAGAACATGCTACTAACAGACTTATTTTGCCGTTGAGAAAATAAACCCCTGAAGCTCCTTTTGGAAAACTCTTTACTTATCAGTAGCCTTCTCTCAATTAATATTAGGTTGTCCCAGAGATTTCCTTCGCTTTATTAATAAGTAATACATGCACAATAATTTATGTTTTATGTTACATTACTGAATTGTGCACGATTCATTTTGTTCCATTACTGAATTGTGCACGATTCATTTTGTTCCATTACTGTTACAACACGAACATCTATGAAATTAGATTGTCTATTTATATAAACACGACCACATAAAATAATCGAGTGCAACTCGCGAAAGAAACTTTCGGGACAACCTAATATATTTCTCATTGGATCGCCTTAATTACCTTTTCCTTTAACACGTTGACTGTCAGGCCAAAACTCGTGAAAATTCCTACAAAGTTAAAACTTCGTCTCGAATAATTATTTAACGTCGTCACGAATCCTACCCAGATTTATTTTCATTATTGCCTCACCCTTTGGAATTATTCATTCAATTTGGAATTATTATCAAGTTTCGCTTTCTTAATGAAAAGTCCTGTCACCCACTTCTGGCGACCAATGTGTTCATTTTACCAAACGGTGTATCAAGAAATATTTTACCATATCTGTCTTCGTTAATTTACCATACGACGATGTATCCTTTCGAACGACCTACAAAATTCGAACGAAGATCTACAACAGAATGTTGTCGGGCTTTTTCGTTGCGATGGTCTCGCAGTTGCGAATCTTTTTCCGCGCGACTTCCTATACATTGTCGTTGCGTAGTTAAGGAGAAAATGGGTCGCTAGGTTTATTTCCGGCTGGTTCGAAAAGATGAGGGGCATTTGATGTACAAAAGGAATTCGATACGCGTAAATTCCTTACGTCCTCCGTGGCAATTCGTGTGCGAGGCTTTTAAGGCCATCCATTTCCTCTGGCGTCGCATTCTCAGTATTGTTCGTTGCGTATCACGACACCGGTTCCCATCTCGAGATTTGTGATCTCTAGAAATCAGTGTCTTGGCTAACAATCTGTTTAAGTAGTTTTCGCTCTCCACTCTTTTCTCTCTCGTTGATATTCCGTTCATTCAATTCACTTGAACGCGTAAACCCGTGTAGGACTTAATCATTTTACAAGCTGTTATTTATGAAATATCAGGCGTGAAAATGTTACAACTCTCTCTTTACAACTCTAGCTTGTTGTTTGTAGTAATATACTTGAAAAATTCACTTATAAATATTTACAAAATGAAGCAAACATTAATCATTGATTTAGTATACCACGTACAAAATACTCGCTCCAATTCAAACAAAAGAAATTCGTGAAATATTGATTAAAGGTAAAATCGAGTATCGGATCCGAACGGTCTAAAGATAATAAAATAACGTAATTAATATAGAAACGCAGGATCGGTTCAGGGTCTAGAATTTCTTTCAGACTTCACAAAATTTGATATCAGTCCCTGAAAATGAACATTTTTCCTCCAAGATAGTACTTTTACTTACAGATAGAAAGGTGAACGTACGCGCAAGTTCATTTACTATAGCCAAGCTATATATACGGGAAATATAAAAATAACGTTCCCGCGCAACCCAGTTGCGGCAGTCGCCGTTATTTTTACACCAAAAGTTTAAACTTTCAACCGCCTTTCCGCTACCTGGAACGTTTATTAGGTTTTCCGAAAGAAGCTTCGGGATTTTGTTTCCTAATGGAGCACAAGTGGTGCGGAATATAATTTACGTAATGCATTTATATTAATATGTCTACATTTTGATATCGAAAAACAAAATCCTGAAGGCCACCTCATAAAAAATCCTTTATAAAACATCTGACTCTATACTTTCAGATGATTACAATTAAATGATAATACTTAAAAAAAAAAAAAAAAAAAAAAAAAATGGAGAACTTCTTCGGGAAAACCTTAATTTGTACATTTTCAAATCTGATGTCTCGAAACGTTAAAATGAAAGCGCTTCCTAGTGCCTGACTAAAATCCTCCTAAATAATTTATTTTAATTTGTGTTGTTGTTATATTATTTGCTCGTTAAAAATACACGATTAAACGGCGTACCACGTTGAACGAATAAAGATCATCCGAATCATTTTCCAGTCGAACGAACGTCGCGCACAAAAGGCTACACAACGTCTCTTTATTCGTCATCTGCTTACGAGTACGTTGGTCACGTCTATTTACGACGCCCTGTATCTTATCAACATTCTTTCGCGCACTTGCAATACGCAAACGCGCCGATGCTTTATCGAGAACAGCAAACATGATATCATCGGCGATTAGAAAATTACAAGCGCCAGCGATATTTTTTTTTTTTTTTTCTCTTATTCGCGTGATTTATTAAAGAATAGAATATTCTTAGGCAGTTTCTATTTTAAGAGTTCGTTTCTCGATCTGCTATTTTTGTGATGTAAACAAATCGCGATCGTGACACGCGGAACGAGATTACTTTAAAAATACGAAACATGCTTTTAGTCGGGGATTAGTCAGGTAGGAAGACACTTTCCCGAGTAGACGTTGACGGTGACGAAATAAAACGACTATGACGCTACCAGATAGAATTTCGTCGACTTATGGAAATATGAAGATCGATAGCTGTTTTTTTATTATAACGTTTCGTAGGCTTTAATACATGAATGACTCGTGTAAGAAGATAACACAATGGTACACAATGCAAATATATGAAAATGAGGTTGCATTTAAAAGCGTATTATTATGCAGCTTTTTAACGATCTTGAAACGAGGAAAAATCGTTTCGAGCGCCACGTATGCCTTTTATAAATAGAAAAGCGTCGTATAACGTCATTGTACGCTGACACAATACGTCGTTTTATATTCTTGATTCATCGTATAATAGAAATATTCCATAATAGAAGCTTGTGTATTGAATAATCCAGAAATCAGTTAGTCGAGTTCTCCGAGCAATGGCGAGATACTCGTTCAGATTTCACAAAAGATTCGGTTGATATAGTATTTATTATTGTAGAATTCAAATTCATTTTTGTTTACGTCTTTGAATTATTAAGTTTCTCGTGAACTAGGAAAAGAGACGTCCGTTCCCTAACAACAACCACTCCGTCTGTATAATCCCAAGTTACAGAAAAATTCAAGACTTTCAATGCTCCCAGTAAGACCGCTCTTCACCTCGCATCCACTCTAGCTGCAGGTAGAAGCTCTCCTCCGCGTACTTCTCAGAAACAGAACAAACCGTAGATCCCCATCTTCCTATTTTCCCACATCTCCGCAGCGATCCTCCGATGTCACTTATCCCAGAACTCCTAGCAGCATTCGCGAAGGCTAATAGGTTCCCCTCGACTCGCGAATAACTTCTCCTTCGGTTAGTAATAACCCTAGAATCAACTAATCAGCGCAAGTTGTGGCGCCTACGAAATCGCCAGGTACACTGCGCTTATCGAGCTGGTAGGGCAACATTCCACGGTTGGGAATGACCGTACTCATTCCACCGTGGTCTCCTGCGAACACTGAAAGGATTCACCGGTGAAGGTGCAGTGCCGCCTGGCTCGCAGGTGTGTTGGTGCGTGTCTGTGAAACGTGAAAGGTGAAACAGGAAACCATTTCGTTCACCTGTTCCACGCCGAAAATCGAACTCGGAGGAACCTTGATCCGACCTTCTCCTCCTCGTTGAAACATTAAAGGCCTTTGGCTGGCCTGACAACATTCCTCGGCCCACGCTTCTTCTTCTTCTTCTTCTTCTTCTTCTTCTTCTTCTTCTTCTTCTTCTTCATCCTTTTCGTCCTTTATTTTGCCTCCTCCGATTTTCCAACCACTTTTGCTCGTTTTAGATTCTCGCAGGCTATTTATTTATTTTATTTTCAGAGATCGGGGGTGATGTGTCGAAACGCAAAGGGTAGGATTAGGGAGGTATTAGGAAATAGATCTTGCGATATTGTTAGGTACTGTTAATATTAATTTTTTTTAGGAATTTCTTTTTATTTACTCCATTGAAAGTAAGAAAATTGAATAAATTATATTGTCTTCTATTATCTTTAGCAGAAGTAGAATAATGAGTATTAAATACTTGAAAGATGCAAAGCTATTTTGTTAAAACCGAGTAACTTATGATGATACTCTGATTTTTTAAGATTCGACCAATTTCTGCAATTTCCAATGAAAATATTATCTTCATGATTTATAATTTTCCAAACACTACGCTCAAATTCCAATTATAAAACTTCATATAGAAAATGGAACTGTATGAATTCAAAGGATATTGTAGTATACAAATAACAATTTCTTTTTCTTAAAATTCTCTAACGTAACGTTTATTTCAAACAGTACTAAAGATCTTCAATTTCAAAACATTGTGTTTACCTTTTTAAAAATAATCGAGAATTCTAAAAATAATCGAGAATTCTAAAAATAAATTAACTTCGACGGTTCCCCGGCGAAACAATAAACCTCGTTTATTTCTAAATTGAAAATTTTCAGCGCTCTGCGTTGGCCATTTCTGGAACACGAGTTATAAATGCCACGGAGAGCGAACTTCGTATTAATTGCCTCGGATGAAAGACGGGAAGGTTGAATTGACGCTGAACGTTGCTCTGGAAATTAATTAATTGCTACGTTTCTACGGACGAGTGGCAACAAGCATCGTTTCTTGTCTTCTGGAGTAATTCGATACACGAAACCTGGAGCGAGAACGTCCATTTAAATACGTCCAGTAAGCTGTTGACATAACTGACTTATACCCGTGCAATTGTGCCATTTGACCCTTGCTATATATCGACGCATTGTGGCCCCATTAACGAGGGCATTGTTTCAATGAAAGAGCCGAGCTTGCAGTCCAAGCATCTCGATCGCGACGTGTTAACGAACAATTGGACTTTGGAAGCGTTGAGTCGATTTTATAATTCCCTGAAATCGATACGCGGTCGATTCTCTTGTAAACGAAAATTAGATGAACAATTTGTGTACTTTCAATTTCAATTTTCAGAGCGTTTGTTCGAGATGCTCCGTTCGAGTCGATTTTTTAAACGATCGAATGCCTTCATTGTTCTTTGATTTTGCATCTAAAATCTCCTCTACGGATAATTAATTTTCTCCTTATTTTTATTAGGTTGTCCCAAAAGTTTGTTTCATTTTATTAATAAGTAATACATACACAATTGTGTACGATTCATTTTGCTCCATTACTGTTACAACATCAACATCTAAGAAATTAGATTGTCTATTTATATAAACACTACCGCACAAAATAATTGAGTGCAAATTACGAAAGAAACTTTTAGAACAACCTAATATATTACAATTTGTTTCGTCACTCTTCTTGTTTCCTTATATCTCGAATTTCAATAAAAATATTGAAATATCTTGTCAGAGGAAAACCAACACTATTGGTGTATTATGAATGAGTAATCTTTACTTTAATCAGCGATGTCGTTAGATCATTTGTTTTAACATATTTCGTTTTTTTTTTATCTTGTTACAGAAGCAAATTGAGCTCTGTTAACGAGTATTGTGTCTCGAGTAGAATGTTCATTATTCAACGTTTCACCATCGCATCAAAGATGGAAATTGAAACGGTTATTCTTCGCTCCTTTGAAATGTGACCGTTCAACAGTCATTTTATTTGCAACAGACATTGCAGCATAATCGTCAACGTGTCCTTAATTGCCTGGTTGTTAGCCCAGTTAGTCGTTTCTAATGTGCGAAAAGACAGATAGGTAATTCACACTTTCTACCATGATTCCCATTACTTTGGGTTACTTTGCACCGTGGCGCATTATGTAAAATATTTGCAAAATTTAGTAAATCGACTGACATTTACGCAAGTATCGATTTAATTACGATGCGATCGTAAAAATCGTCGTGAACGTCAACCATGGACAGTTCACAGATTTCTTTCCGTTTGCTTTATTATGGAATGACTAAAAATAAAACATTTGTCATGCAAGTCTCTGATAAGTATATCTGGACATTAAAAACAAACGTGAAAAGGAGAAACGTATGACAGCGAGATTAATACGAAAACCAAGATTTATTAGTCGTGTGTTTGTTTCAGTTGTGACAATCTAATGAAGGCCAATGTCATAATATAGATTGTGAGAAAAGGTTCTTTAAACATTCCACAAATGAATAAAAACAACAAAATGATTGTTATATTCTTAATCATTTATTAGTCATGCGTTTCTTTCAATTATGATAATCTGAAGAAGGGCAATATCATAATATAGAATGTGAGACAAGCTTCTTTAAAAATTCGACAAATAAAAAAAGACACTCAAATTATTTTAATCTTAATCATAGTCCACAACTCTTCGTTTCCGTACCATAATGAATAACTAACAAACCAAATACGAGATTAATTAGGTGAGGAATATACGTGACTAATTAATTAAGCAAGGAAATATAGAGTTCTCCTCGGAATTGGCTTAAAATGTTTGTGATATCGAGCAGAATAATCACGCCTAGACAATTGCATATTAATAGGTCGTATATTATTCAACCGTGTTTCTGGAGCAAAGTTTGGGACAGGATTTACATGGAAGATGCACAATGGACTATTACCATCGAGCATGCGAGTATCATCGGCACTTTGCCAAGAAATGTCCAGTCGAAAGCTTCAGAGAAAGTAGAGAGGAATTAAATCCTGACGAGAATCACTGTCCCGTGAATTATCGTACACTTCTCCCCGGTGCATAGAAAAACCGCAAATGGAATTTGTTTTCTTACTTCGGAAAGTTATCTAGTCCATGGAACAATGATTAAAGTAAAAAACTAAACAAGTGAAATGAAAACAGAACTGTAGTTTAAATTATTCGTGATGACAGTAATCGAGATGTTTCAATCTATATTTCGTATTGCCACAACTTTTATAAAAAATTGAGATTTCTGGTTGGAGAAGAAAATTTTAATTTAATTCAATTAAAAAGATACAGCGTAACTGTGACTTATGGGATTTTAAAATGAAAAAATTCATCGTGACGCAGTTCAGATTCGTCTTTTGTTACCAATGACAATGAAGAAAATTCCATTCCGAACGAAGCCAGCCTACGCATCCATCACCACCTGCCGCCGATAACAGCTGTAAGAAACGGTAACCTCGAGCGTGTCTATTCAACTATAACTATAGCATTCAAAAGGAGTATTTATAGATAAACAAATAACTAGCGTCACGTGGGAACGTCGAACTACCGTGTCCAGCGAGATTCATTCTTTTGTCGTCGAACAGTCAAATGACGTATAAACGAGAAGAGAGTTAGGTCTGGTGCAGGTTAATTATTTGTTGAATAAAATTGTGAGTGGTTCGAATGAATACAGAAGAATATTTAAAAAAGTGGAAAGAAGGAAGGAATCAATATTGTTATCATTTTGTGTAATTAGGTCAGTGAAGTATTAGATTCTTTTTATAATAACTAGGTGGTAGTTAACCTTGAAGTTGGAGTCTTTTCCTCTAACATCTATACACATAAAATTCAGTTGTGTTTGATGTTTATTACCGCGTCACGGAAAAGTGGCTGGTGGGATTGCGATGAAATTTGGAAGTAGTCCAAATAGTAGCCCAACTTAAAGTATAAGCTACGTAACGTCACAAATTTTCTGCTAAGAGGGAGGTGGGGCTAAGAAAGGAGCTGCGTATCCTATCTTCCTTAAAATTGCTTCTAGAATTGCTTCTAGAACGAAAATCCATATAACCAAAGTTGTCGGAAATTTTTGTTAGAGACTTTTATGTTCTGCACATGTTTTCGATAGAAGTGGTCGTAGTCGAGATATCGACCCCACTTTTGCTACCTTTGCTCATATCTTACTTAAAATTACTTTTACAGTAAAAATATATATAACCAAAGTTGTTGGAAATTAGTTTTAGAGACTTTTATGTTCTGCACATGTTTTCGATAGAAGTGGTCGTAGTCGAGATATCGACCCCACTTTTGCTACCTTTGTTCATATCTTACTTAAAATTACTTTTACAGTAAAAATATATATAACCAAAGTTGTTGGAAATTAGTTTTAGAGACTTTTATGTTCTGCACATGTTTTCGATAGAAGTGATCGTAATCGAGATATCGATTCCACTCTCCCTACTCCCCCCATATCTCGCTTCCAATCGCTTCAAAAGCAAAAATGCACGTAAAACCGTAGGTGTTTAAAATGACACGACGATTTTCTGGTTGCAGGTGAAAGGAATTTCTCGACTTAGGCTAGGATGTCACATCACAGCGACGATAACATGCTGATAGCAACCTCGGACTCCTTTTGGGAGCCTGGCAACTACAAACGAACGACCAAGAGAATCGAAGACGGGCACAAGCTCTGCGACAGCTTGATAGCTTTGGTCCAAGAGAGGGCGGAAATCGAAAAAAGCTACGCGAAAGCTTTGAAAAATTGGTCGAAGAATTGGAACGACAAGATCGAGAAAGGCCCCGAGTATGGTACCACCGAGGCGGCGTGGAAAGGCGTTCTAGTCGAATCGGACAGGCTATGCGATCTTCATCTCAGGGTCAAAGAGAATCTCTGTAACGACATCATTCAGCAAGTGAAAACGTGGCAGAAAGACACGTATCACAAGGTACGCGTATTTCTATTAGGTTGTCCCAAAAGTTTCTTTCGCTTTATTAATAAGTAATACATGCACGATATTTTATGTTTTATGTTACATTACTGAATTGTGCACGATTCATTTTGCTCCATTACTGTTACAACATGAGTATCTATGAAATTGGATCGTCTATTTATATAAACACGACCACATAAAATAATTGGGTGCAACTCGCGAAAGAAACTTTCGGGACAACCTAATAGATGAAAATTAACAAGCATTCTCGTTAATCCTGAAAGGAAACATCTCCAACGAGCACTTGTTTATACAGGCCCAGCCTTAGTGATGCAGCGCTCTAACTCCAAAACTATCGACCGAATGCAAAATTTCAAATATGGAAAGCTAGACACTTCGAAAATCACTTTTTGAAGGCTCTAAGTCTTTGAAATTTTATATTAAGAAGTCCTAAGTATACGGGGTTTCCCAGCCTTAGTATTCTTACCTAAGTTATCTTAATATAAAAGCCTAATATAATATAATATATATAAATATAATATATAATATATATAATATATATAAATATAATATATAATATATATAATATATATAAATATAATATAAATATAACCAGTCTAAGTTATCTTAATATAAAATTTCAAAGACTTAGAGCCTTCAAAAAGTGATTTTCGAAGTGTCTAGGTTCTTTAGAAGTAAAAGTAACCCCTTCTCCACGTCACTTTGTCTTTCGTTGCCATAATTTTCGCCCATTTTTGTCTGCTTCTTTGTATCGGTATATCGTAATTGTCACTAACGCCTGATCTGGTTTCGTTGCAGTCGATGATGACCCTGAAGGAACGCAAGGAGATGGAGGACGCTTTCAAGAAAGCACAGAAGCCCTGGGTGAAGCTCTTGCAGAAGGTCGAGAAATCCAAGTCCGAGTACCACAATAGTTGTAAAACAGAGCGAACGGCCGCGAACATGGAGAGGAACGCCTCAGCTGACAGTTCGCTTTCCCCAGACCAGGTAAATCGACGGTACATAGTCTCTGTCTCTCTTTCTCTGTGTCTATTACAGTAATGAAAAGTTACACCATCGTTGCTCATTCATTATCGACGAACGGCGCAATTGTTACGTTCCATACTTATCTGAATCACAGTCATTCCTCGGTCGCGTTCGCTTTTAAAAGGTTTTTGGAAGCATCGGTGCTCGAGATCGAGTGGGTTAAACGTTTCCCAGAGTTCGATCGTACGCTGCTCAAAATAATTTCGGGTTGACTCCGGAATAAATAACTTCGTTCTTCGGGGAAAGATTTACAGTACTTTATTGTGCGAGTTTATTTTGAAAAAAATGCGATTGTTTCTAGTATTTATGTATTCGAGGCTAAACGATCAGTAGACTGCGGATGTTCGTGCATTTATAGGTAATGAAAATACAGGGAAATCTACGAGAATGCAAAGATATTTCGTTTGGAACATGATACATGCTTAATACTTTGATTTACGTTTCTGATGTTTTTCTGTGCCTGTGAAAATATGAATTTGCATGAAGATCTGCAGTCTAAGTAAATCTACAAAGCTAGTAGGTTTCCCCATCCCCATAATCGTGCAAAAATCCTGTACAATTTTGAAGCTAATCGTTCCTGTGTACTATTTCCCGTTTATTTATATTATTTTACTTGGGATGTGATGTAGTGATGGAAGAAAAAATTAATATTTCATTATCCGAGTAAAACTCTATACAATTTTCTTTTATAATTACACTATTTTACTTCAAATCAAGTTTCAAACATCCACTTCATCTTGAATTCAGCTGATTCCACTTTGTCTCATCATAAATTAATAAACAAAGTAAACAGTCTGTTCAGTAATACCACACAGTAAATTTAATTTTGAGCAGTGTAGATAAATTCGAAATTGAATTAATGGATAACAAATTTCACTTTACTTTCTTTAAAATGAAATACATGTTTGAAAATGAAATTCTTTTCGAAGCGACGATATTCTCGCCAGAACACTCACGAACAATCACATACGTTGATAATAACGTACAGTAGATACAGTTGTTCTTTAGCCAGTATTATTTGCAGATGGCCCGAGGCTCCGAAAACGTATGTCAAAAAATCACTTGGTATCTAACGAAAATTTGCATGCATTGTTGTATCGTCCACTGTTCTCGACATTTGTGAAAATCTCTATTTTTCTCGTGTCACCAAACGCTTCTCTAGACCTCTGTAAACGTTTGAATGAATTTGCACGTTTTATGAAATTTGAGATGATTCTACTTGAAATTTCTTACTAGATATTTTTAATAGTAAACCACGTTATTTATCAAAGAATATCCATCTATTTATAATAATATTCTTTTCATTTTTAATAGAATGTTTCCAGTTATAAAGTAATATCGTGGTACAAATGTTAAATATTTATTGAATCAGCTGATGTAATGTACAAACTGCGTTTTTTCATTCAGAACTTTTGCGTGAGAATATTTTTTTTTTTAACGAAAAGAAAAATAAGTTGTTTTCAAAGTCTTCCGAAATTTTCGTTTGGAAAAATTTAAAAAAATTTAGAAAATGCCCTCGAGGCCATTTTCGACATATTTGCACGTGTTACTGTTGGAAAGAATGATTAATCGCTAGGCGAGAGGTGATCTTCTGAAAAAAGGCGACGTTTTTAGATGACAGTATGTGGATGTGGTGCATGGGCCCTCAGAATACGAAAATCCTTTAGGAATTCTAAAATAGGAGACGTTCAGCTTGTATGTATAACGATATTGCATGCGGCATGTATGTTAATTAACATTCTCTCGTTTTTCATTACAGAAAGCTATGCTGGTAAGCAAACCCTCTGTCTCCTAACTCGTACACTGTTTGCCGCGTCGAGCAAACATCGAGCATTTTTAATAAAATGCTCTGGACAATTGGAGCACCCTGTATAACAAATATATATGCAAAACTTTTAGATCAAGAGAAACGCTCAGTATTTAGAATTTTTCAATCTGTAGCACAAAATTGTACGTTGTGTGCAAAAACAATTTATTCAAATGAAAAGCAAAAAATTAACTACTTGTTATGAATATCGAATGAAAGTCAACATTGTGTCTTTGCACGTTAAACAATTTGAGATTCAAAATATTTCGATCCTACATTTAACCCTGCTTCCGCAGTTAATTTCAAATTAACAAATTAAGAATTAAAGTTCACTGAAATCAGAAATGTATGAAAAGGAACATTAATAGCGCATGTTTTTTAATCAAATCAGACTTGGACATTTTCGACCCACTGTTGTATTCCGATGTTTATACAGCTCGGTGATTGCTCGTTATCTGCGCTTATAAGTAAATAGGACAGATTACAATACATTTCAGACATTGAAATGTAGGAAATACTCGATTTTGTATGCATAAATTCTAAACGCTTTATAAACCGATACGCTTCGACTACTTGGCTAGTTACTCTGCTTAACCAGATCAGCGATTTCAAGCACAGATCGTTCTGCACGAGCACCCCATCTCTCAGCATCGAATAATGACAACTTTAGAATAATATCCTTCATGCATTTGTTAGAACAAGAATTTATTATTTCGTTGTACATAATTTTCATTAAAGAGTGAACATTGAATCGAAACAGTCCACATAACAAGTAATATAAAATACAATTTGCATACAAAACGTGAACTTACTTATCCTTATTCTTACTCTTTATAAAATAACATAAAATTATACCATTCGTGATAAAGTAATAAGCTTTCTCGTACCCATATTGTTCTATTTACTTCAAAATTTTGTTCAGTTCCTCCCAAGGGCTAGAAACAAGGATAATCGTTTGTTTAATTAATATTTTATTACGTAAAAGAAAATAAGGCACTTCATGTTTCATATGTAAATTTGATTCCACATAATTTTTCACGTCGACTTTTTCAATCCGGTGTTGACTCTTTGATCCTTCTCGCACTCAGTTGATAGGTATATTATCATAAACTGTAAGGAATGCCCCGGAGGAACGTATGAGGCAAGCCGTGACACTATTGCGTAGTCATTATTGTAAAGCAAAATAACATTCTGATCAATGGTGACTTGGCTTTTCAAAACTAGCTTAATAATCGCGCGGTAGGAAGTAAACAAAATCCTGGCAAGGCTCGTGTTCAGTGGCATTCTGCGCAGATCTACGAATCAAGCATCAATTCACACAATTTTATTTATACAAGGTGTTCGATAAATGTATATCATTACTCTAGAGAACGAATACACATAATGAAACGTTTCAAAACTGTTATTTCAATATATGTTATACATAAGGTAGCTTTCAATCTATTTTTTTTTTTTATGCATCGCATTTTTAAACCACAAAAATAACTCTTACTGTGTAACTTTTAATACGTCGACTGCCAGACTAATACACTTGAAAATTTCTATCGTGATTAAGTTTTCTTTCTAGACTATTGGAAGCTACATAATGAAGCATTTATTGTGGTATTTATTTTTATAACTTCATTGAAATTTAAGAATTTAATTGAAATTTATTTTCTTTTTTACTGAACATTCAAAATTAATTTTGTTTGTTCTTCAGTGAAAAGCACTGTCACTCATATATGGGTGACATGGCGATCAACGTGTTAAACATTGTTTATATCACTTATGTGCATTCGTTCTCTGAAGTAAGTAACATTTATTTATAAACCACCCTGTATATCTTTGGAATTTTCTACAAAAGTAAATAGTAAAGTACAAGGAAATGTAAATAAATTTCAATTCTTTCAAATGACGATCATTTTTCGATCAATTTCTTGTATAATTATTTTCTGGACGAATCTTTGTACTTTACTATAGCTTTGTCGCACCCGTAGGTTGATTAACTCTTACTTAATTAATATTCTAAGGTCACGCTTACTTTTTCAAAGGTATTTTTTGCCATCGCAATTGTACGCTAGGTAAACTTGAGGGTAAAGAATTGGAATACTGTGACGAGAGTGTCCACGGGTCAAATATTAATCAGAATTTTAATAGAAAATTGGGAATACAAGCCCTGGTCAGGAGTGGAGCAAGTTATATGCAAGTCTGTGAAAGGAATAAAATGAAAGAGTCAGCTTATAATATTAATATACAGAAATAAATGTTGCCATTCACTTTGAAAAGCCAAATGAGATTTCAAGTCTTCAGTGGAGATAGAGTTATTAAAATTATTTATTTTCCGTGTAAATATTAATGAAAGAAATGTAATATTTATTTTTATGAATTCGCGGTACTTTTTTCCCATTTACTGTTTTTATTAGTCAGTCTATATTTTTTGAATAAACAGAAACAATTTTTTTGTTATAACGCTTTGACTGCCATGGATTCACATGGAAATGTTAACAGAACTAAAATTTTGTCTCGAGACAATTAGACTCTGTAGAATCTAACATTTGTCGTATTACTCATTTTTGTATTCTCATCGAAATTTACGAATTCTATCCAGATCAGTTTTCATCAACACTCAGCCCTTGAAATCATTTGTTGAAGTTCCTTAGTGAAAAGCTCCGTCGCACGTATGTGGGTGACGCGGCGTTCAACGTGATAATCATATCTATTCCTTTAAGAGAAAACTTTCTGCCCAGGGGTTGTAGTTTCTTTCCACCCTTAAGTCGCTTGTCGATGTGGGTTTGTACCAAGCTCTTTACCTTCAATGTACACCTCGTAAAGCGTTCACGTCGCCAAATCGCGCGTTTCTATTTAATCGACAGGTGAAGAAAATGCAAGACAGGGTGCAGAAGACGAAGGAGGAAGTTCAGAAGGCGAAAGAGAAGTACGAGGCCACCCTGCAGGAGATCAACCAGTACAACCCTAAGTACATGGAGGACATGACTCAGGTGTTCGAGAAATGCCAAGAAATGGAGGCGCAACGGCTTCAGTTCTTCAAGGAGGTCCTCTTCGGCATTCACAAATGCCTTAATATCTCTCAAGATCCCATGTAATTATACGTTTCCCTTATGCATATATACTGAACATAGAAACCTTGGAAAATAGGTGTTTTCGACTCCAATTCGTATGCTTCTGGAAGTGTTCCAACATCTCACGGAGACATTGAACATTCCATGCCAAATGGAGCACATTTTGAAGTAACATTTCAAATTTTGCCGAAATTTTTACGTGTTATGGTAATAAAGGATTTTCTACGAGAGGTTTTAGTTGTAAGGATTTCTTTATTCTAAGAACAGTGGCGTTCAAGGATCCACCGCTGAAGCATGGTTTGAAAAGCCTTTTATTAAAATCTTGAAAGATTTTTGGAGAATCGAAATTCAATTCAATAGTTGACTATAAAGTAGAATATTAATATCAATATTATTTGTTTGTTTCGATCAAGCATAAAAGCAAAATATAAGTTTTCAGTTGGTATTGCAAGCTTTGTATAGTGATTCAACCCTTAGGATGGGACGTTTTCATACATTCCAGTAGTAGAATATTTTATATTGAAAAACAAATGGTCAAATTATTCTTTTTAAAATTATTTTAATAGATAAATCGACATTATAATAACCTTTCCATTGTGTATTTTATTTTTCAGACTTCCACAAATATACGAGGAATTCTACCATACAATAAACAACGCGGACCACGAAAAGGACCTGAAATGGTGGTCGAATAATCACGGTGTCAATATGGCTATGAACTGGCCGCAATTCGAGGTAAAATAACAAAATATCGAACACGATTAAATGACTCTCTTTTTACCGCATGTAAGCCCCTTGCTCATGGTTGGAAATCTGATGTTAGAGAACATAGCCGTAGAGTGCATTAAATATTACTCTCATACTTACCCTTTGTATAACTGTGTCAATTTTAAGTTATTCTGTATGTCTCGGTAGTCTACAATTTTTTAAATCGAAGCTACCGCTATGAATTACGATTTATATACCTGCATTTAGGTCAGGAATATGTTTTACATTTAATAGGCCCTAAGAACATGTTTCTTTGGTAGAATATTAATCATTTCTTTAGTAGGAGAACCGTTTTTTAAAAAGTTATTTTACTTTAAGAGAGAAAGAAGTGTACATTATTTTCAGGCAGCATTTTAAACCTTGATTATTTCTTGTAATTTTCGTTATCGACGACGATATGGGCGCTTTTTGTGATGTTTTTGCCCGCTTGGAAACCACGTAACCGATACAATGTAATTTTACAGTCAATTGTCGAGAAATTCGTTAGCTTTCGTATGAGGAACGTGTATTAATTAATGAGAAGAATGAATAAGTCGATAGAGGAATAGAAAAACCAGTTGACGTTCACTTTTGTTTAATTCTTTGATGTATTCTTGATCGTGAATTGTAAACATAGACGTTGTTGTTGATAATTTTGCAACTGATACAAATGTTAAATGAAGTAACTCAAAAAAAAAAAAAAAGAAAAAAAAACGATTACAGTTACTGGTGACTCGTATAAACAAAATACAGTCCATAGTATGGAGAAGCACTACAGTTTCTCAGCTCTGACTCGCCTTGTATCGGTTTAGGGGTTCCCCAGATTACAGTCTATCCACTAAATCGCAAAATGTGGATTCCCCCTCGCCAAGAACCCTTTAAAAATAAATCTCCTCGTCAAATTACATCCTCCTGCACCCTCGTACTTAAGCCAGGCCCTTCTAAAAGGTTTAACACGTTGGCTGCCAAGCTAAATCTCGTGAAAATTGTTACAAAGTTAAAATGTTGTCTCGAGACTATTGGAAATTAGATCATTTAACATCTGTCGTAGTATTTATTTTTGTAACGTCGTCAAATTCACGAATCCTGTCCAAAATTATTTTCATTATTGTCTCACCTTTGAAATTAATTTTTTTAGTTCCTTAATAAAGAGTCCTGTCGGCCATTTCTGGATGACGTGGCTACCAGCGTGTTAACTCGTTAAAACTACAATTACTACGACCATAATGGTAACGGTCTCCTTCTTGGTAACCACCAGTAACCAAGTACACCAAAAGCGTCCTGCTCTACTCTTTGTTTTTCTTCCCTCCCCCATTTTTTTTTTCTCAAAGCTTCAAACAGTATCCCGAGACAATTTTCTGGAATGCATGCATGTGATTGTTTTTTTGGGCGTTGCTATTATGCAGGACTACACAGAGGAGTTCCGCGACATCACCAAAGGCTCCAAGTCCAAGGAGGCGCTTCCGGCCGGCTCCATCACGCTCATCAATCAACGCCCGGTCGGCGAGGATCTGCATGTAAAGTTTTTTTTTTTGTTATGTTTTACACCACCGAATTCCGAATTCGACTCCGCACATATCGACGAGCTTTACCGCCCGGTCGATTAACAAGCAAGCTTTTTTCACCGTCGCAAGGGGGCACGAAATAGCGCCGTAACGGCAGACACGACGAGGTCACTGAGGATGGGTTTCCTTTTGCAGCTTCTGGCGCGCTAACTTAACTGAATTAACCGTAACCCGCTATGTGCTTGGTCTTGCACGTAATCACAGATCTATATCGCGAACGCACAGGGCATGTATCAACCGGTGAAGATAGGAGCGAACTTGCTACAGGCAACTATGACGAAGTGGTGTTACAAATGTACAGAGAGATTCGTGTGGGGTACTTTTTCGTTCATTAAGGAGTCTGGCCACTCTGAGCGTTGAGAAAAAAATATTTTTATGTTTCGACACATACTAAAGAACAGTTGAGTGAACGCATGACAAATTTTTTGAGATAACAAAAAAAATATGGCGGCGGTTCGAAAATTTTGGTGAAGGCCTTCGGCACGAAACGCGCGTGGGCTCTCCCATCATTATATTCTTTAGGTTGCATGTGAAGAAGAAAAAAAAAATATTACATTGTTTCTGAAGTTTGTCGCAAGACAGTAGCAATTGGATTTTTTTTTTTACCATTAAGAAAATTATGGTGAGCCGAAGAAATTTTTTTTTTTATTTTTCACCGAAATTTCACGAGAACAATCGTCAATACAAAAAAAAAACTAATCAAGTAATCGCAAAAATCCATTACTACTCTTCAGATAATGTATCTAAAAGTAGTGTGTACAAATTTCAGAGCAATCAGACCGATAGTTTACGAGATTTACGTTGTACCATTTCGAAAAATATAGTTTCGAGATAATCCCAAAAAAAAGTGAACGTGCGGTCCGTATTCATTTTTTAATTAATTTGTTTTTAAGAATAGTACCCATATGACGAGCGCTCAGTGTGACCAGGTGGGTTAATACTTTATGTACTGTAAAGAAATGCTTTAGACATGATTGGAAGGAATACTAGGGATATTTTAAAGATTTCAAGGATTATATTCTTTTCTTTATGTAACGCAATTTTTGTATTTGAGTGCAAAGGACATTGCAATAGCTGTGACACTCGAAGTATTCTTTTCTTCAATTAAATAGTGTTCCTTTTTATCTAGTACTGTAATTTTGGAAAATTATCAAATCGAAGGTTTCGTCAGAGATTTCTTGTTTGTATCTTGTTGATATCTTTCTGTCTCTTATCATACAAGATTCAAGTCTGGAAAGTAAATTCGCTCGATATTTTCACACATGCTTACAAACACTGCTATTAGAATCATATATAATTGTTATTTCATACACCATCGTTACATATATATTACAATGAAGACCACGCAAAAATCAAACGTGTTTGCAATCAGTGAATCATCTGCACAATTAATTTATATGTAGCAGAAACATCATGTCTATGAATATCGCATTGTATGTGGCAATCTTTATCCATTATCACGATAATCAACATTTGCAAAAAGAATCTATCTTCGCAAAGATAATACTAACAAGCACCAATGAATGTAGCTTAATTCTTGTAGCTTAAAACTCATTTTATTTACTGTATATATATTTTTGTTTTCATTGTTTCTCAATATTTCGTTTATTATATACTTAAAGGACCGATACCGAAATTGACAAACAACAAAGCAGTATTATCTCACGCAGCTTAAAACTAACAAACAAACGCAATTCACTTTCACCAAATATCGCAACAAAATTGTGTACATATATTTATTACATTTTTTGTGGTATAACAACTTTTATGTAAACGAAAATTCAATGTATCGTCCGTACTTTGGTTGCACGCATGATTTGAGACTCCCTTGTAAACTGTACTATCTAACGACTGGCTAAAATTCGAAGTTTCACAAGAAAACGTGACCTTAATTACATAATCGATTAATGTAATCGTCCGTAATTAATCGTTCTCTTTCGTGTTCCATCAATTTAGGAATTTCCAACAGTCAATAATAAGGCAAAATCAAAGCCCAGTGTCAGGGTAATATCGACAGACGGGAGTCACGGGGATAGCAAAACTGACTCCATTAGTTCCAGTAAAAACGCCTCAGAAAAGAATAATCACGATGGAAGTGCAGTGAACAGAACCTCTACAATTACGTAAGTGTTAATAACAACCGGAGAACTATATTTAACATTTAACAATTAGTTCTTTTATGGTCCTCGACTCCATGATATTTTTTAATTAAGAACTCACAGCTGAGTCGTACAGTGAAATATATAAAATTAGAAAATTCAATAA
Organism: Hylaeus anthracinus; assembly: GCF_026225885.1. NCBI lineage: Eukaryota > Metazoa > Arthropoda > Insecta > Hymenoptera > Colletidae > Hylaeus > Hylaeus anthracinus. The sequence goes on from NW_026534347.1 coordinate 7,398,010, forward strand.
TATGCATTTGTTTATTTTAAAAGCCCGTATATGTTAGCTTTACTTTGATGTGTATGCTCATTTAAAATATACGTTTCTTTCAGTAACGGTACAAACGCTAAACAAGAATCAAATCCGTTTGAAGAAGAGGAATGGGATGAAGATGGCGGCGAACCATTAGTAGATAACGGAGAACCTGGTGTTCCTGTGCGCGCGTTGTACGACTACGAGGGAGCCGAAGCAGACGAGCTTAGCTTTAAACAAGGTACAGATTTATCAGGATTATTTAGAATTTAGTCACTTACGATTGTTTTATTTCCACAGGTGATATATTCGAGAAACTAGAAGACGAGGACGAACAAGGATGGTGTAAAGGTAGAAAAGATGGCAGAGTGGGCCTTTATCCTGCAAACTACGTAGACCTTGTGTCCCAGTAAATCACTATGTGAAGCCAAATTTCATGAACAATGTTAGTTACTTAACACGTGACATATACGGAAGAAGAGAAAACAAAATTTTTATTTTGTTGTTTATTTCTCTATGAAATAGCGCCTTCATTAAAATTTGTAAATGTTGTTAGGTAAGAGTTACACAAGACTATATTAGAGATCATTCATTATTGTGTGATATACTATGATCGCTGAAAAAAAATAATACAATAAATATTGCAGTTTGGTGTAACAAGTAAATAATATAAATTCAACGATTGAAAAAGATGTTGTAAGTGTCGGAAGGATATAAAAAATTGCGTGCGCCTGGTTTGATTTTGTTTCTTTTTTTCTCGAACTCATTTATAATTGATTGCAACAAGCACTATGAAACGAAACTTTTACTCTTACGGGTAATGGTTTTCTGTACGTAGTTAGCGTTCCCTCTATATCCATCTGTATAATTAGTAATAGACAATAAGATGGATGACGCCGTATTACCGCAAAGTATATTAAGTTTAGATGTTTCGAGATAATGTACAATCATACATTTTCTGACTCATTACCATTGTTGCTACGGAAAAAATTTCGGCGAACGCGGCGAGAAGTATATTTAATTTATTGTTATTCAAATGATACTTTTAAAACCTATTCTGTCTGAATGATATCGTTGTATATAATAGGTCTAAGAACATAACGGTATGTAAAGTTGCAATTGTTTAACAAAGTTAAGATTTTATGATGTTTGAAGTACATCGGCTAAAAATGAAATACTTCAAAAAAGAAACAAAGTGCGTACATTAATTGTACTCAATAAATTGGGGACCCAGAATTGCCCAGAGCTTTTTTTATCTATTAAGAAGAAACAAACAATAAATTATTGACTCGTAAAAAAAAAATGAATTTTGGTTATAAATTATGGTTATAGTAATGTAAAAATATTTACCATTTGTTAAGTTGTAACAGAAAATTTTCATAATTAGTTATTGCGTGTCTTGTACATAATTTCTTTCTGTGTCAAAAACAATATTCGATTATCTTCTATGGATAAAATCTTGGTATCTTTTTGTTTTAATTGAACGAAACTTTATATAAAAATTAATTACAGGATATTGAAGATATTTCATATAATCGCTACTCTTTTTCCTAGTAGACGTGACACGACCTAAGAAATGAAAATGAAAGCGCAAAATGTATCGAGTGCGATAAATATCTGCTTTCACGGTATGAATTACTTGATGTTGAGTTACGCATTCATCATGAATCCATGTACCTTCGCTATAACATGCTTTCAGAGTATCTTTAGTATAGGGACACTGTTATGTTAATGTAAACAACAATGTTGCAAAGCAATCACGAAACCAAACGAACTGTAGATTTAAATGGTTCGAAAGGAAGCATTTATAGTTTTTTTTTGTTTGTTTTTCATGTAACGAGATGAATTCAAAAGCAGTTAGAGTCAGCTTTAATAAAGTCAGTTGTTATTTATATACATTGATTTCGCGAAGCGCTCCGAAGAGTTGATTTGCAGTCATGTTTTAATGATATATAGTGATAAAATGCTAGTTATTCTTCACAAGTAAATAACGTGTCACTGTATACAGTATTTATGTAAATATAGTAGAATATAATAAGATTTACAATTCAGCCAACGACTGATTTTTGTAATTGTTTACATCATTAGTCCTCCAAATTATTTTCTGTAAAGAGTGTTCGCGATTCCATGTTGTTAAATAGACTAGTTTGTGTATAAAATTTATTATGTATAACTTAATAAGTAGAATATGTATGAAATATTACATAATTCATGAGACAGATGACTTTTCGATTAAATGACTATGATGCGTCAATGAATTTCATAAATGATTTTTTAAGTTTACAAAAATTACAGCGTGATAAATTCATACGTTATTTAATTGCGAATGTGAACGCCTAATTTCGGTCACGTTCTGACGAAAATAATTAAATGTAAAATTGTTAAAAAGGACAAATTTATGTACAACATTATTTCGTATAAAAACATTATATTTGCATACTCATTGATATACATGTTAAATTCCAATCAACAAAATACGTTACAGTTTATACACAAGTGTTTATTTAATCAATCCTAATTCTAATCCGTTCTACTTGAAATACTTCATCGCGTAGATTTTATATTACAGTTCATATTTGTTGAAAATAAAACTGTACTTTATTTATGTATAAACAGTTGGTATTTATTGGAAATAAATCTGTGCTTTATTAAGTATTACTATATATACAAAAACTGTACGCATTTATATGCATATAGAAGACACTACATTGTTAGCACATATCACAAAGGAATTTTTCATCAATTGCTACAAAATTGTAGATAACATATTGTAAGATAACATTGCTACCATAACTAAGATCTTTATGATTTAATTCACGTGAAAACACTTTTGTATTATTTACTGTTCATTTAACATCTGTAAATTTTGTCTGCATGTGAAGCTTTATTAATATTGAGAATACTGGTCTAATGCATTATGAAATACATGAACTCTATATATGTATATATATATATATTCAGAAATTAAGTTTTCAAATGTTTCAACATATAAGTAAATTCTCTGCAGGATTTGTACTTATGATATTAAGGATACCTTTAATTACATTTACTTTTGTAAGATATTTTAGAACGAAATGGAACGATACTACGGCAAAACCTCGTCTTGTATTACGTCATCCTTTAACACATGAATTCTTACATGTATACAAAGTATTATACACAGGGGTACCTCTTTCACCATACAAGTCTTATTTATTTTGTAGTCGGCATTACTTGAAAGATTAATATGAAAACAGTCGATAATTGCATCAATGAGTTGCAACATGTTGTTGTAAATCTTCAAGACAAGTAAACGGCTTCTCACATAACTGACAAACATGCGCGTTACCATTATGTATGTCTAAATGATCAGATAACTCTTCTTCCGTTTCGAAAAGATCATCGCAAATCATGCATTGGTATTCGTATGATTTTACTCCTTGTTTTTCCCATTCCGCGATCGCAGCTTCCTCTTCGTGAGCTTGCATGTGCATCTCTAATAACATTTCCGAATTAAACGACTCCCCACATTGTAGACAGTGATAAGGATCCCCCTCCGATCGATCGTTGTCATTAGCAATATTAATGAGGTTAGGATTATCATCTTCCTCATCGAACAGATGTTTTTCAACGTGAGCCTCAAGTGCATCTTCAGATTCTAACGAGTCTCCACAAATTGCGCATTGATATTGTTCCTTGCCATTGCTCTGGTCATCCTCACTCATATCATCGCAATGCTTCTGCAAATGATCTTTTAATATCTCTTCATCTGTAAATATTTTATCGCAAACAAAACAAGTGTACGTCTCTTTTGGCTTAACGACTTGTCCATGATCTCCTTCTGCTCCTTTGTTACCTACTTTCTCTGACTGAACATTGTTTACTTCAATTCTAGAATCATCTGAGTTTCTATGCACGTTACTGTCCGCTTTTAAGTGTTGAGAGATTTCAGATTTAATGTACGCCGATTCTTTAGATTTTTGCGACGAGTTTGCGTTGGTTGACTTTTGAGATTCTCCTTTCTTTATGTTTTCTATATTGAACTCAGACTGATCGTGACTTTCTAAATGGCGCACCAGAAGTTTCTCAGTTCTAAACGTTGAGTTGCAAACGTAACACTTGTGAGATTGCTGCTTTGTAGATTTACATACATGCGATTTTACCAATTTAGCCTCGACTATTTCGTGGCATCTTTTGCATCGCATCATCTTATGTTTATTGTGTCGCGTGGATTCTGATTTATGCGTGCGAACGTGTGCTATGACTTCGCTGCGACTATTGAACGACTGCTCGCATACGCCGCATACGTGCTTTTCAATAACAGGCGAATTTATTCTAACAACATTCTCTTGATTTTCTGTTTTCTCTTTGTTAATCGTAGCAGATTCAGAAATTGTTGCAGTATTGGAATCAACTTTAGGTTCTTCTGGTTCTTTCGCTGTACCAACATTCTCTTCTTTCGCACCTTCTTGCACATTTTGATTACTTTCTGTCTTGGATGCTTCGGAAGCATCCTCTGATAGCTCAGAATCAGAATCCAAAGCGGAAGTATTATAATCGTTATATCTTATCGGTGGTACGCTTTGTCGTTTATGAGAAACCATACTAAACGGTCCACCAAGTTTATTTTTAACGGTACGCTTAGCAACAACGTGAATATTATTAATGTTTCGCTGTTTACTTTCTTTGGTTATATCTAAACGTTTCAATACAACTTTGGGTTGATATTTTTTACAATCCTCTGCTGCTTTTGCTAATGTAGGGGAAACTCTTCCCGGTCTCTTAGTATACGGACTAAATTCAGAACCACAGCTTCTCATCATGGAAGATTCAAAATTTTTCTTTATTGTTTTTTCTATTATATTCTTCAACTGTTGGTCTAAAGTTTGATACGAATTCTTGCAACCATTCTCCATTTTGTCCTTCTTTGTATCGTTGTTGGTTATTCCGAATAATCTTTGCTTCATTTCTTTTTCTACGAATCCAGCGAGCTCAACTTGCACGCGTTTCAGAGCTTCTATCTCTGTTCCTTCCACTTCTATGTTTAAGCATCTTTCGATACACTTTTTATCATTGGGATCTGTTGGGATTGGATTTATTCTGCGAAGTTGTACAGCGTCGATGATGTCAGTATTTTTGTCTTGAGAACTTTGTTCAACTATGCTATCGTTTTTATACTCTTTCGATAAATTATGCAAATTTGCTTTATTCAGATAATGCGGTTCCGCAAGCATTAAAGTAGATGTTACTATATATGTAGCATCTCCAATTTCTAATTCCGATTTCACCGAACATGGAGTAAATATATTGTTACTATTTTCTGTTTCGTTTTTCTTTGGTGTCTTTTCTGCAACAGTTTTCTCTGGCACAGAAACAGACGAGTTTTCCTTTGTTTTTAAATCATCCTGACAGATTTTATTCTTTTTTATTTCATCCGGTCCAGTAGAATCTTTCACAGAAGTGTTTTTGTCTGTTAATGACACATCAGAAGTAACGTCTTTAACCGACCTTGTTCTTCGCGTATCGGAATCAGTATCTACACACATAAAATCGCTTCTATCATGTTTAATAGTATATTTCTCAGTCAAATTAGTTTCCAACTGTTTTAACGCTCGAGCTACTCTCTTTTGCTTCTCGCACTCTATGTCCATGTTAGTTTTTGCTCGTGCTTTTTGCACTGGTGATAATTCGGTCTCATCCGATGCCATAGAGTCTGTATCTGATACGCTCTCTCCTGTCGCCGCTAAAAGAGCTTTCTTTCGCGCGACCCATCTTTTAGTTGATGCTTTCCTTTGTTCTGTTGTCCTATTACGTCTCCCAGTTATCATTTTGACCTTTGTAGGAATCAACGAAGGTTTCAGTTGAATATTATCCTTATTCTCAAATTCCTCATCATTTTTATGTTTATCATCATTGGAAACATCTTGAGCTCTCTGCGAAGAATCCTTTGAAGATGTAACATCATCTTCAGATACATAAATTTCCTTTGACATCGCTTGGTCTGTTACACACTCTACGCTCGCAAACTCCAATGGTATTAAGGGTGGTACATCAGGTTTTGATTTCTTCTGAAACACATATTTTTATCAAATAAACTATTGCCAAAAATAGATGTTGAAGTATTAGTATTGGAAATACCTTATCAGAAGTGTCCGTGAGACTGTCTTCTCCACTGTCGTGCAGATCAGTGTAAGTTCTTTTAAGTTGTGATTTCTAAAAGCAAAAGAAAGCAGTTGAAATATAGTTACAAGTTTAGCTTAATAAGATTACTGTTTCCTTTGAGTACAATATTCTTACCGCATTATCAGAAACTTCTGCAAGTTCCAACTGGCTTAATAACATTTGATTCGAGCGTATAAATTGCTCTTTAAACTCATTCCACATATCCAGCTTGTAGAAACATACGTGGCAAATAATGTTGGGCAAACCATGCTCGTCCTTGATCTATACAGAAAGATAATTCAATTATACAAAAAAATAACATGAAACTCCGTCTATAAATTAAGAAGAAAAAGGATGTAAACACACATTAATGGAAGTGCACTTTGTCAAATCGTTCAACTTTGATTGTAGAACTTCATCGAACAAATTACTCATGGAACCATTGTCGACGAGACAAATACGACATCTCTCCTTTATGTTTGATAATTTACGTTTTCTCGGCATTTTCTATATCTTATGTAAAATGCAAACTGATATTATGCGTATCTTTACTAATGATACCAAACAGACTGAAGTGAACGCCAAGTTACGATGGCGGGCAGGAGGCGGGTGAGGCTCCTCAACGGTGGATACATTAACTATCGATACCTCGATACGTTGATTCGGCATGCTATCCATTATAGTCTACCCAAGTCGACCAAAATGAACATAAACTCTGCTAAATAAGAGCGTATATTTGTATATGAATTATTAATTTTAAAGAATATATTTGTTAATATAGAAATAATATCCGTTTTAGTGCAGTGGCGCCATCCGTGGCAAAACACCCAAGTTTGTAATGAAAATAGTTCCCATCCCTTGTGTAAGATGGCGCTATAAATACATTCAATCAATTATTTTTCATTTTACACAAATGCTTAATTAGAACGGATCCTTAGTAAGTACATAACACTACATTATATGATAAACTGGCCAGTATGGACTGCCGCACAATGACATCCCAGCGCCTACAAGATGGCAACCGAATCGACAAACCAGCTAGCGCAGGTTGCCCCATGAAATGGGCACGTCTGCGCCTACTAGATGACAACCGCACCGACTAACCGGCAAGTGCGGTTTGCCGCATACTAGGGGCATCCCTGCGCCTACGAGACCAAACACTTCCTGACATCTCCTAACACCTTCTAACACTTCCTGACATATCCTAACCACCCCTAACATCTCTTAACATCTCCTAACATATTCTAACATCTCCTAACAACTTCTAACACCATCTAACATTTCCGAAACACTTCCTGACATCCCCTGATACCTTCTAACACCCTCTAATAACCCCGAATACTTCTAACACCACCTGAGATTCCCCTTTAATTTCCCATTAATTTCCCTTCATTTTCTTACACATTTCCCTTTAATATTCCTCCATTTCCTGATATACTTCCCAATAATTTCCCCTCATTTCTGCGATATTTCCCTTTAATATTCCTCTATTTCCTGGTATATTTCCCTTTAATTTCCCTCCACCACCTTACTCATTTCTCTTTAATATTCCTCCATTTCCCGGTATATTTCCCTTTAATTCCTAGTACATTTCCCCTATCTGTGATATTTCCTGGTTTAACATTGTTGCAACAGCTCCGCTTAAAACTTCAACAATATAGCAAGTTCAACAACGTTGCAAATGACTCCGCTCGAAATTTCAACAAAGTTGCAAGTTCAACAATGTTGCAAATCGCGCCCCACGGGAATTCAACAAAGTTACAGGTTCAACAATGTTGCAAATCGCTCTCCGTGGAAATTCAACAATGTTGCAAGTTCAACAATGTTGCAAATCGGTCCGCGCAAATTCAACAAAGTTGCAACGCTCAGAAGTTCGGCAAAATGTGACAAAATACGAAAAATCGACTCGACTTTTGCAACATTGTTGTAGTTCTCCGGGGAGCGATGTGCAACATTGTTGAACTCGCAACATTGTTGAATTTCCGCGAAGAGCGATTTGCAACATTGTTGAACTTGCAACTTTGTTAAAGTTTCGAGCGGAGCCATTTGCAACATTCTTAAACCAAGGAATATCACAGATATGAAGCGAAATTATAGGCAAATATCACAGAAATGAGGGGAAATTATGGGGAAATGTACCAGGAATTAAAAGGAAATATACCAGGAAATGGAAGAATATTAAAGGGAAATGTGTAAGGTAATGGAAGGAAATTAAAGGGAAATATACCAGAAATGGAAGGAAACTAAAGGGAAATATGTAAGGTAATGGAGGGAAATTAAAGGGAAATATACCAGGAAATGGAGGAATAATTAAGGGAAATGTATAAGGTAATGGAGGGAAATTAAACGGAAATATACCAGGAAATGCAGGGAAATTAAAGGGAAAGATACCAGGTAATGGAGGGAAATTAAAGGGAAATATACCAGAAAAAGAAGGAACATTAGAGGGAAATGTGTAAGGTAATGGAGGGAAATTACAGGGAAATGTGTAAGGTAGTGGAGGGAAATTAAAGAGAAATATACCAGGAAATTGGGGGGAGTTAAAGGGAAATGTGTAAGGAAATGAGGAGAAATTAATGGGAAATATACCAGGAAATGGAGGGATATTAAAGGGAAATGTGTAAGCAAATGAAGGGAATTGAAGGGGAAAAACTATACTAACAGGTAAGTCGGGCTGGTTGCCTGTCCGTAGGCGCAAACCGTGCTACCACACTTGATCTTAAAATAGAATGTTACAGAAATATAAAACCAAGATGTAGAAATGCAACTGTTATTCATCTTTTATTCACTGTTCGAAATTTATAACTAGATGAGAACATTTGTCGATCTCTGTCCTCGAAGAGTTTATCTACAGACGGAGTCCACGCCGAAGCAGTTTCTAGGGGTAGGTGTCACCATGTTGAAGCCACCCCCGCAGAATTTCTTCGTACTACGACTCACCGCTGGGAGAGTCGGTTCGCTCACAGACTTCAGCTTCGATTCCTTCGATTTCTGTAGCTTCCTCTTTTGTGCGTAATACTTCATCTTCAGTTCGCTCATCTGCCCGTTCATCCTGTCCATGTCGACTCTATACTCGCCAATTTGGACCTCGTACATGCTCAGCTCTGCTAGCATACACTGCGAATACGAGAAGTTGCCAGACCTTACTTTGTGATGGAATATTCCAAAAAAAAAAGCATGATCTACCTTCATCTTCTGTCCCCTCTCGCGCAACGCTTTCTGTGTTTTATTCAATGAAATCGCCACGTGGGGTCCTGGATGCTTGGACAAAATTTCACGAAGATTCATATACAATCTCTCGGTGTCTTTTATTTTCTTCTCCTTCTCAATCATGGCGCTGGCCATCCCCAACACACGTTTTTGAAGGATTTGAATTTTCATCAGCAGCTCGTAAGTAGACGGATCTGTACCCTGGAAGAGTCACGTAATTTTAAAGAGTTTAATAACGATATTGATATGATTATTGTGATAATTACGAGAATACCAATGTAAATACCTCGAGTTTCCTCCACCTGTGTATGTTCAAAGGAGTCTGCACTTCTTCCTCCAGCGCCATGACCTTCAGTCTCTCCTTCGTTAAGTCGCGGTTCAAATGAAAAACTTCCTGCCTCAAGTCGCTCATGTTCGCTATGTTCTTAGTCAACAAGACCTTCTCCGTCCTCAGGTTCTTCACCTCGAGCTTCAACAGCCTGATGTCCTCCAATCTCTGGTTATACTGCTCCTCCCCTCGCTGGAGCGTTCCGTGCAGCACTTTTATTCTACTGTACTGAAGACTAAGCTCGTCGTTCCTCCTGACCAACTGCGTACCCAGAATGTCACGTTCGTTCATGACGTTGTCGATGTCCTTCTTGTGACGTCCAATATCCGACTCTGCCCGCTGGATCACCTGCCTCAGGCTCTTCTCTTCTTGCTTCATCGTCTCGATCTCCCGTTTCAGATCTGTCACCTCCTTGCGACTGGATTGCAACTCGACTTTTAAACTTTCCTTCTCCTTTTCCACTCGACCACGAACTGCAAGGATAAATATGTTAAGATTGAGGACTTCCAGTAGGTAGGAGCAGAAACGACACATGCAAGTCAGTCAGTTTACATGTGTTAGGAGATGTATACTATGAAAATAACCCTAGGGTTTCGGTTTATCTGAATCAAGTAATTGATAGACACTCGCATAAAATACATTCTTCAAGTACGAATAGGTGGACAGTGTAATGTAAAAATCTTTAATTGAAAACAACACATGAAGTGGAATAGTTTCTTCCTCTGAAGAAATGAACTACATGGTTCGTTTCCGAAATGGATTCAGATGTTAATGAGAGATGAAGAGCCAGCTTACGGAACTCCTCTTTGATCACAAGAGCTTCCTTCGCCACAATATCCTCTTTCAGCTGCTCGATCTGATGATTAACTACCTTCAGCTTGTTCTTCAGCTCCTGTATCTCGTCCACCGATTCCGTCAGGCTCTTGCTGTACGAGTTCCTCTCTGCACGAACAGCCTCGAACAGGTTCTGCTGCTGCCTGTACCTCGCCTCGCACTCTGCAAGTCGTTTCTTGTAATTGAAGATCTCGACTTGCTTTAACTTGACCTCGCTTATGTAGTCTTCAACCTATCGAAGGGACAATGTTAGTCCAATTGAGACGCACGACAAACCAGAACTCACCTCCTGCGCCAAATTCTGTGTCTCCGTGTTATACTTGTCCCTGTCCTTCTCCGCGGCGGTAAGCTCCTTCTTCACCTCCGCGACGTCGTGGCTCAGATCGTCGAATTCGTGCTCGATCTTCCGCCTGCTGTACTCGTGCACCATCATCTCGTGATTCAGCCTCTTGATTTGTTCGTTCAGGTTCTCCTTCGTACGCGCCAGGACGTTCTTCTCTCGCAACAGGACGTCGTATTGGTTTTGCTTCTCGTTCTGCTGCTTTCTGAGCAGAAAAATTTCGTGCTCCACGTTCTTCGTGGTGGCGTTCGCTTGCTTCAGCTGCTGCTCGAGGCTCATCCGATCCGCCTCGACCTTCTGCAGCCGCTTGGCCATGGCGTCCCTCTCGATTTGACTTTTCTCTGCGGCGGTCTTGGCTCTGTAACGTCAAAGTGGAAGAGTTAGAGGTTCTTCTTGTGGGAGAAGTATATAAAGTGGTTCCTAGTAAGTGTAGCAAGTCCTTCAGTATGGTGTTCGAAAAAAATGTCAGAGAAAGTTCACATTTGTGTAGTACTTATACCATTTGTATAACTTGTAGTATTTATATAATTTGTATAACTTGTATTGTTTGTATTATTTGTATAACTTGTAGTATTTATATAATTTGTATAACTTGTATTGTTTGTATTATTTGTATAACTTGTAGTATTTATATAATTTGTATAACTTGTATCATTTCTATAATTTGTATAACTTGTAATATTTATATAATTTGTATAACTTGTACCATTTGTATAATTTATATAACTTGTATCATTTATATAATTTGTATAACTTGTATAACGTGTATAATAAAATGACAATATATTCTAAAATCCAAGTAAGTACTTGTGTACGATTTGCTTGGTTTGTTTCAACTGCTTGTCCTTCTCCTCGATATCTTTATCGAGTTTCTCGATCTGGACAGCCGCATTATCGTAATCCGTCTGTAGATTCAGTCGTTTCACCATGAGCTTGCTGATCTCCTTTTGCATCTTCTCGCCGGACAACCTCTGCTCCTTCAGCAAACTCTCGAGCTTCATGACGTTGGCTGCAGCTGCTTGTATGTTTGAATTCGCGGTCTATAAAAAAATTATCGTTCTTGGTACAGACTAATATCCAGATACTTGGAACAGAACATGTAACAGGGACTAGATAGTATCACAGAAAATTAAATATCGAAGTAAATATGAATTCTTCACCTCCAGGTCGGCGACTTTTTCGTGCAGCTCGTCCTGCAGTTGGTGCAACTCGTCCTCGGTCCTCTGCCTAAGTCTTCGCTCCTTCGAGATGTCGCTCATTTGCATATCCAGAGTCTCCTGCATTTCGCTTATCTGGTTCTCGGCTTCGGTGGTCTTTTTCTCGAGTTCCTCGGTGTACAGGGACATGTTCTTCAGCCGTTGTCTCAGTGTATCCATCTCGCTCACGAGTCTCTCCTTCTCCTTCATCAGGTTCTCCTTCTGGTTGGCTGCACTGCCACTGTAAATTTAACGCAATTGTTAACTTATCGACTGTATAATTTTCTTTAAAAAGAAATAAATCATAGATTGCATTAATTTTCTTGGAATTAATTCCGAAAAAGGGCTTCACTCAGGAGGAAAATTTCAAATAGAAATCGTACTCTTCCCCGGCAGCAAGTTGTCTGTTCTTCTGCTCGATTTCCTGATTCAGCTGCGTGACGTTCAACCGCAGGTTCTCGATCATCTCCTGCGCGTTCTGTTCGCGCGTGTGAGCTGCGTCAGCCCTTTTTATAGTGTTCGCGACCTCCTGCTTCAGCGTCGCGATCTCTGCGTTATTACTCGCTATCGTCTTCGCCATTTCTTCTACTTTCTGTCTGTCGCTGTCCAACTCGCTCTGAAATCGAGCTTCCAAGTTACATCTTTCTACAAAGTAGAGAAGCTGATTGAAAGATATTTTTATTATACCTCCAAGGAGTGACACTTTTCCATGAGCTCCTTTTCCGTTCGATGAGCCTTGTAGAGGGACTCGAAGAGTCTTGTGTATTCAGCCAAGAAGGGAGCTAACGCCTCGTTTTCTTTCATTTCCTTCAGGACCTAAGGAACGAAACGATTAATTAGTATGATTTTAGAATGCAGAGTCGAAGACAGTAAGCCGGCGACTGACCTGCAACAGAACATTGTAATGTAACGCGAGCATTCGCTTAGTTTGGCGGACTAGCGAGCGACGAACCGAGCCGTTCTTGCGCTCGGTTCGCGCTCTTGCGTGCTCCACTGGTCTGTCGGTTTTTTGACGAACCTCTTTGATCGTCTACTTTTCACTGAATTGAGTGGGAAGCATTGAGAGAGAATTCAGCCGAGAGTTCGAAGCGAGCATTCGTGATTCCAAAAACGACCTTGTAATGTAACGCTGATGCCGAACCGTACAATTCGTGCCGAGCAGTTACATTATACAGCGTTCTGTTGCAAGTCAGTTGCCGGCTTTACTGATTAATAGAATAAGAAATTCTAGGAAAGTAGCAGATCACCAGGTATAGTTGACATCCTACTCTCCAAGTCTTTTAAACATTAATAAACACCATTGTAAATATTACTGTTCTAACGAAAAATATTTCTAGGTACGCTAACTTCAAATCCTTATAGATAAAGGACCCTCACCTTCGAGTAATCCCTCTCCAGTTCGCAGAATGTGCTGCTAGCTGAGCTCCCATCCGATGTGGCCTCGCTGGTCTCGCTCCCATCGTCCTGAAATGTGTCATTCCACCACGCTGACAGGATTCCCCTCTCGCATCTTTCATTACTTCCTCACGATCGTCGTCAGAGATGAGCAAAATTCTTATCTAGATGAGAAGAGATTCTTATCTACTCTAATAAGATACTCGAGGCTTTCGTGGCCTGGCTCTTCACCTTTCATACTAATACAACTATTTTATCAGTTATTAATCTATGAAAATTAATTGATAGGTTATTCAATTCTACAAATGAATTATATTATAAAATTAAATATTTCACAGTGAGGGAATAAAAATTTAATTGAATAAGCGTTAGGAATAAATCCTTTTACATTAATTTAGGTTTTATTAGCCTAGTGTTGTTTGAATGAAATTCTGCGCATCTCTGATTACCACCTAGCCGCGCTACTGACATTAATTACGCCACCTGATAACAATCATCTAATTAATCATACTCTCGTTTTCTTTTTGTATCTAGAGCTGTGTAACAACGATTGAAATTTTTCTGAATACAATATCCAATATCTGCGAAATAATTTCGTATCGTTAACGTTTTCTTTTACAATTTCTTACCGCTGATAGTTGCGCGGTTAGGTTACAGATACTTGAAATAATTCAATTTTAATAACATCGGCGTGCTTTGCTTTTTCATCTCGTTGTTCGCTCGTCCCAGCCTCCATTGTCTTCGTCGATTCGTTAAAAAGAAGTTGTCAACCACAGAAAATTATAAGATGCGATAAACGATTTAATAAAATACACGCGTAAAAGTGAATAAGAACTATTGTGTTCATGGGCAATTAATGAAAACAAAATGCGAGCAATTTGGAACTCTCAGTCGATTTGAAAAATCGACCATGCATTCGTTGTAAACAAACTTTCTATGCAATAATGAAATATACAAACGAACGAACCTATTTAATATCGCGTGTATCTGTCTTTATCAAGCTTATATTTAAATAATTTATATTATATTTTAAATATTTTATACAAAAATATTTACTTACACCATCCAACCCAGCGTTCATCTCCATGTCCATCATGATGCCGGCTTGAAGAATTCACAAAAACTCGATAAAATTTTAATACGATACTGTTATTTATAATAACACCACTGGCGCAACTACCACTCGTAAAATGAGTCTATTTAATCAACAATCTCCCACGCAATGGTAACAATATTTATTACTGTTAAAATATAAAAATAAAATTTTGAAGCTCCCGAGCCAAGGAACTCCAACTTAGGAACAGCAGAAAAGCAGAAAAGAACAGGAAGCGAAAGAATGCGTGTTCTGAGCTTTACTATCGCGATTCCTTCTTGTTGACTAGTATCCATGGAAGCACCCAAGGATCCCAATTCCTTAACAGAATGCAGGAAATCAATAGTCACGAGTTTTCTGCTTCTCATCGAGAGTTGGGCCTTTTCTAGAAACAGCGAGGAACCTGTTTTCTAGAAAGTGCTGTTGGTCTGTGAAAGGCTTGGGAATATGTGTGTGTGCTTGAAAGAGGAATGAGTTCGTCGATAACCCTTCGAGTGCCAAGTTGCTTTGTCTCTAACATTCTATGAAACTGTTCTTCGAATAATCAACGAAAAATAGTCAGTATATTTTATATCACAACAACATGATTTGTAGCACCTGTGATCTGTAATCAGAGCTCACTCGCCGTTTTCAATCATTTTTAAACAATGGATGACTGTTGCTAGCACTTGTTTGTTAGGGTATTGTTACAAATCGAGAGATACTTCAGTAAAAAGCAGAAATAAGTGATTGCTTACAGTATAATCAAAGAGATTTTACTGTAGAATTCTATATTATAATATATACTACACTATAGAATTCTAAAAGTTTCTTTCGTGAGTTGCATTCAATTATTTTCTGTGGCAGTGTTTATATAAATATACAATCTAATTTCTTAGACATTGATGCTGTAACAGTAATGGAGCGAAATGAATTGTACACAATTTTGTAATGTAACATAAAACATAAAATATTGTGTATGAATTAATTATTAATAAAAGGAAAGAAACTTTTAGGACAACCTAATATATCATTCACCAATTAGACCCATTTTCCAAATTTCTCATCTTCTCATTTCTGCACGGTAGTTACAGTTCATTTTGAATTTAAACTTATCTACTTCCCATTATTCTATTGCAACCTGAATCAAACTAACTCAGACTATTACGAATAAAAAGTAAAAGGTTTTCCAAAAGAGATTCTAGGGTTTTTTTTTAAATAATTCATAACACTATCATTTTATTAAACAAAAAAAAAAATATCCTGAACTTTGCACTCAAAGGATTACAAGAGCTCGATACCAACGCTGGCACGCCTGAACAGAAAAACGTGTTGAACGAAAATATCATTGTATTAATAAAATTGCCATCGTTCATATATATATTAACATTTTACATCGTAACACTTATTCGTATATATATTAATTCTCCCGCTAAGTTCCTCTTAAGCTCTATCTTACAATAATCTGAAGTTGTTCGTAGTACGGAGAAGAGGCCTATGCATCAGCATTGAACAACAACAACCTCTTAAAACACCTTGAATAACAAACTTTATTTACATTCACGTCTTGTAGTGTGCCCATTACCGTGATCCACGATACTGGAACATTGGTTGACACACGAACACACACATTAGCGATCCAATGTATTCGACAATTCTCCATTTCGCCTTTCATATTGTTCGCATACATACTAACTGCGATCATGAGGCGACCAACGTCCGAGATGGACGCCACTTCCGCTGGACTTGGACGATTACTTTGTGATTACTTTTTTAATCGTCACTTGTAATCGACGGATTAATCGGTAATCATAAATAGCGTTTATCAATAGAGATGTTTTTTTTATGGTTAGCCATCAATCATGGTGCTTGTATGATTAACCATTAATCGTGATACCTGTTGTGATATAATTTTTATTAATCGTTAATCATGTCTATTGACCATTCATTATATTTTTGTTAACCATTAATCATGATATTTATTATGATAATTTAATAATCATTGATTAATAATCAGATATCGTTAATAATAATTAAATAATCATAATAGATATCACGATCGATGATTAACCATTAACAATTACGATTACCGGTTACCTCGTTTATCTCGAACGCAGGTCGCGTCGACACGTACACTTGGGCAAATAATATAAAAATAATTCTGAGGTACACTTCTCTCCTCGTAGTTGGAATTATCCTAACTAATTGGCAGATCACGTACGTCGCGACCCTCTGTAAAGGTGTAGAGGGGATGTTTGTCGCTTTTCATCCCGCCTTAAGGTCGATTCAGACTATACGACACGGACCGTCACGTACCGGCAACGACACGTATCGGCACCGACACGACAAAACATTGAAACGCGCGTTTTAAGGTCTATTTACACATATCCGTAACGCGTCAGTTCCGTATCCGTACCGTATCAATAACGTCACGGAGCGGTGTCGGACGTGTGCGAACATGCCCATTCAAAAACAACAGAAGAATATTTAAAATCACTGCCACTGATGGAACATTACGGAACTGAACGGATACGAAACTGACACATTACGGATATGTGTTAGAAATAGACTAGAGTATTTAGATATCCGTGCGTCAGCGTATCTCGATACCCGGGTACCCGTGTATTCAAAATATCCGTGTTCTTAATCCCTTAATACGCGGTACACGTGTTCCGTGTACCCGTGTATTTTAATACCTGTTCAAAACCGTGATCTCTAAATTTTAGAGATTTGGAGTCTAAAATAGACCTTTAATGGAACTATTCACACTATTCCCGTTGACGAAACGTTCAGGTCATTGTCTGTTAAGTGTGAATAGTTCCATTGAAACGCGTGTTTTAATATTTTGTCGTGTCGTATAGTCTGAATCGACCTTTACTCATAATTTCGTGTCTTTTAGAGACAGAAAGGGAGAAAGGCCGTTTGCTAATGGTCCTTCGCGAAAAGTTTGCATCTGAAAGCAAAGCGGGTCCCATACGTTCAGGGGCAGCCTTTTAAATTTCGAATGAAACAAACCTGTACGTTTTCAAAAGTAAACTGCTCGCGTCGGACTATTAGAAGCTACCAGGCGCGACGTGCCAACCGTCTCGACTCTTCGCACGCGGAATTCCCCATAAAATATACAATATTTTTATTCGTCAGTGACTGCAACCCGCAAGGAATGCATCTAACCGACTGAGGGATCCAAACGTTGAGCAGCTTGAGTTGAGTCATAGTCGATTTCAAGATTTCAGCTAATCTGATATCTATTTGCCCGTGAACTATTCGATACACATAAATAGGAAACGTTTCTCTCGTTTGCAAGATTTAAATTGGATTTACATCCGACGATCATTTACGGAATTCAAGAAGACATCCAATACGTATTTTCCTTACATGGTAATACGATATTTCTATAGTTTTCTATTAATTCTTTTTTTTTTTTTTCAAAATTTACGGTGTGTAATTGAAAAGTCTACGAGCCTATTTACCCGTGCCGCTAGATACGAAAGTCTAGTATGAACTGTAATTGACACGTACCGAAAAAGTTCCCACAGTGAGCTTGTCAAACCTAGCCTCATACTCTGAAGACTACGACCTCCAAAAACGCAGTGGTTGCATTGTACACTCTATCGCATAAATTTCATTTTATTTTTTTCATGAATGCACTATCCTCTCGATTATTTATACATTCGTAAATTGATTTTCGGACCAAATTAAATCCCTGCAACAGGTATTTATTTCTCAAGAAAGTTAAACGTCCAGATAATGATTCGTTATGGTAGATTGCCCAAGTATTAGGTTGTCCCAAAAGTTTCTTTCGTTTTATTAATAATTAATTTATACACAATATTTTATGTTTTATGTTACATTACAAAATTGTGTACAATTCATTTCGCTCCATTACTGTTACAGCATCAATGTCTAAGAAATTAGATTGTATATTTATATAAACACTGCCACAGAAAATAATTGAATGCAACTCACGAAAGAAACTTTTAGGACAACCTAATATTAATTTATTTATTAATCACCACGTTTCGAACGATCGTTTATTACTCTAAAAGCGTCTCCAACTGGATTTCAGTCGTATTTCTTTCCTCGAAACCTGTCGATGGTCGAGTGCTAAGAGTCGAAACTTTATTTACATAGATCAAAAGTACGATACTCTAGAACAAGGCATCAATTACATGTAAAAAATAACTCTCATCCTAAGCTTAGTTCGTATCCCAACGATACTCCCTAATATCGGTGTCCTCCTTAAACGAATACATATCAGAGTTGGGGATTCATCGCAATTACCAAGTATTCATCGATCATTATTATAGATTACTCGGTAATTATAATCGTGAACTACATTTTACCCAACACTGGTACATCCGCTCTTTACGCAAGTCTTTGATCTGCGATAGATCTATTCCAGTCGTTTATCGTCTGAGCATTTCTTCAAAAGCAAGATTAGAGCCAGTGAAAGAACACTAATTGTAAGTCACGCTTTCAAAGTTCAAACGCAGCCGAACAGTTGGACGACGCTGTATAAATATTGGACATTGGGGCAAAAAATAAACATACAAATTTTAAAACCTAAATACATTTTAATGAATCTTTAAACCTTTAACAATTATGTTTCATAGTATTATTACGTTTTGCTTCACTATTTACCTCATGACATCTGAAATTAGTTACGTTGATCTATTTATCTTTTCTTTAATTTACGTTGTAATTCTTGTATTATATGACTTTACCAAAAGTATGTGTGCAATATCTAATGTTGAGGTTGTAATAATTCTGAAATAAACAGAAAGATGAATTAAATGTACAACATAAGTTTGTTACATTTGATTATAGAGGTTATAAATGTTTCTTAAATTTTGACAACGAAGCAAATAAAAGTAAAAACTACGTGAACGGCTACAGTTTACATACTTCCTAAAAACAAATGGTGCAAAGTTTTGTCTGGGCGAATTTAGGCCATTTTTATAATTAAATAAAACATTTATAACTTCTACAATCAAATGTAACAAAGTTCTGTTGTACATTTAAATCATCTTTCTGTTTATTTTAAGTTAAAGAAAAGATAAATACATCAACGTAACTAATTTCAGATGTCATGAGGTAAATAGTGACGCAAAACGTAATAATACTATAAAACATAATTGTCAAAGGTTTAAAGATTCATTAAAATGTATTTAGGTTTTAAAATTTGTATGTTTATTTTTTGCCTCAATGTCTAACATTTATGCAGTGTCGTCCCACTATGAGCCGTAGCTGCAATTGCCCCTGGATGTCAGTGGACCCGTCTTACACGCGTGCATAGTGGTCACATAGCGCAAGGGGCTTCAGCTGCCCCTCAGTCATTCCCTTGGCTCATCGCAAGAAACTACCACCCTCGATGCCCCGAGGTAAATATTTCGTTAACTTTTCACAGTGACATCACAACAAAATGTTCAAATGTAACATAGCAAGTTGACTATTGCGCTGACTACTTCTCAGTCGCTTATCATTACGATTCTTCGGCAAGTGCGTCTTCCGTCCATCTCTGATAAAGGATCGATGCTTCAGCGCTCGTGATGTTGACTTCATACATCAATCGTGTTCCATATTCGATAACGCATTTCACGAAAGAACCACAGCGTGGACTTCTTAAAAACTACACACGTTTTTACCATGTAACTCTTTGTGGTCCTGTGTCGAGTGAGGCTTGTCAAACACGTATTAAAATCCAAGAATCTGGACCACAAAGGAATGATATGCAGTCAACGAGTCTGGTGAATTTTTTATGCTTAACCCTCTATAATCCTGTATTTTCAGCTACATATTTATTAACTATATTTTCAAAGTTTGATTAAATCCTATTATCAATGTGTATCAATTGTCTTCGACCCTCCATTGCATAATGTATTCGATTGAGTACACGATAAAAACAATTCCTGCTAATCCAACAATTTGTTTACGTGTATCGAAAATTTCTCACAGGTTGGGTATAGTTTAAAGGTTATGTTCGTTAAAATTCAACTTTTAATTTGAACTTCATTATCAACGTTCATCAATGGTCCTATCGTACAATTTTGTATACAAGACGAATGCAATTTAGGTTATAGAGGGTTAACGTCGGTTCAGTTGACAAATACAATCACGTGTGTAATACTTCTATGGGCGTAAGCTCGGCATAAAAAAAAAAGCAATTAACTAATATGGAAGGTGATCAGAAAACGAGTTTTACATGCTTGTGACTGAACGCACGCAGGGTAATCATTGAATTGATCGATGCAGTCGTTGTTTGAAAATTAACTTTGTACTCTACTCGGTATAGTTTACGTTTGTTCTCGTGCTTTGAGTTGTGATCACTTGTTAGCTTGAACTATGCTTCCTCTTAGCTGGTATACGAACGAAATGCTAATTCATTTTTCCTGCTAGTACTTAGATGAAGTCTAAAACTGTACATAATGATTGTACCATATATGGAAACTTACTATTTTAACAGCTGCTTTTAATATTAGTGACTGTCATGAAGCAAAGAAATTCGTTTAGGGTCAATCCTACATATATTATTCAAAAGAATAAAGAACTAATGTAGAGTGTGTCATGGAAGTTAGATATTGAATACAAAAGCCTACAGTATTAAATATACAGTATTTTGTCCGTGTCTGTTATTTCATTCACTCTTTGAAATCTGATGTTTGCTTTTATTTCCAAACTTTCTCCATTTCCTAATTATTGTTTTGAGCAGTATAATAGTACTAATATTGACAAATCAGTACAATATTGACATTGGTAGATCTGAAATAGGAGGAATGAACTAGATTTTTAATTTCTATAAAATTTACAGTTTAGGTATAGCTATGCTACTGAAGATATAATGCCTAACTGCAAATTTAAAAGCTTACATATAACAAGAAAGTTTTTGTTTGTCCTTTAAGCATTAAAGTTGTTAATAGTTTTATTGAGTTTCTCTTTTAACTTGTGTCAACAATTCAAATTCTGAAGTTTCAACAACATTTTCAGAATAAGCCTGTGCTGAGTGTTAAATGTAACTAATTACTAAACCAATTATTATTCTTATATATATGTATATATAATATACTATACAGATGAAAATTAGATTTAATTATTTTACATGTCTTCAAAGTAATTTAACTAATAAATGTTGGCAGTAGTCGCTTTACATTATGCAAATAGTGATTCTAACGAATTCAATGATTACCCTATAGAATCGTTGTTTTCGTTGCATCGTGTTTACACCCTAAATATTTTTAAATAATTCTATGCATTTGAACAAGCCGATCTAACTTGGCTTCATACAAAAAATTCCTCATTGATGTGGCATATGAAAGAAAAAAATACTATAAACAAAACACAGCCAATTGGATTGACCTTACAATAAAATATTTTGAAATATAACTTTTCTTGAAGAAAGTAAATACAATGGGAATGAAATATTACTATATTAAATTCAAAATACTCTCGAACTTGAGTGTATCTGGACGATTACAAAATGGTTGTGCTGTGTATAAAACAGAAAATTCTGTAAACTTTTGTTTCCAACATAAAAAAAGTTCTTTGTTCGTTCAAATTACATTCCTTTGCATCTAATTTCCTCGAAGCTCATTTTTCTCGGATTCTTTATCATCAATTTTTATAAACTATAATAATATCTTGTACACGTTTTCTGTTCATCGATATTAATATCGATATCGTATAATAGTGTGCAACGAATTTGTATATAGGATTACATTACGTCTTTAATAATCACGGTAATAAGAAGAAATAAATTGCTGCTTAATTAATTTGAGCAAATCGAATACTCGAACAATTCGATTTTATCAAACTACACAAATTATAATTGCAATTAATATCACTTGACCGTGAAGGTTACTTTCTCTGAAATAGAGGAGTATTCGAACAATCAATCGTGTTCTTTCGAATCAGCAAATACCCTAGGTAGAAGTTTCACTTAGTTCAAGTTTAGAATAATTACATAAAACAGGTAAAGCTGCAGGAAAGCCAATCGCTGAAATCTACAACAGTCAACCATCTACCTCGTTATAATACCTGAACAGTCTACAATCAAAAGCAGTCTTTTAAATCGAAACGCATAAGAATTGCGGCGGCTGTCTCATCGCAAAGATCTCTGAAACTAACGTATTTATAAGAAAATGTCACAGTGGGTCTACCTTTGTTTCTCTTTTACTTTTATATCAAACTTCTCACTTTTCTCACTTTCAACCATGGCGTTGAGCTCAAAAGGCTCAGAAGAAAATAAAGGAAGGTGGTTGGGATATGATTTACTTTTCAAAGACTGTTTCTACCAGCAGAAGAGTTTGCGTCGGTTTCCTGAAATCAGATTCGTGCGAAATTGCGTTAACGAGCAGGAAACTTATTGTCACATAGATTTGGCACAGAAGCTAGTACGCCTGTACTTCAAAGCTTCATTGAATCGCAGGACCACCTGACGAGATGCTTGAAAATCGTCTCCTAAGATTCCTCGAAGCTTTGGCGCGCTTCCAACTGGTACCACGACTTGCCGAGGCATGTGCTTGGACATGGTGAAACGCAAACATCGCTTTTTACATTAGTCAGACGATGGTCACGTTAAAAAAATGAGTAAAATCTTATTCAAGTAATAGATAACGAATAAAACAAATGTAAAGCAAATTTAATTACTCATTCGAAATTTGTATCTGAATAAGATTTGTGCTCATCTCTGATTACATTTACGCTGTTACGCATTCGCTGGAAGTCTTTGCGCTACTGGCAGTAGCTCGAACAAACGCTAAACCGGGGTTGGCTACTAAACAATTTTGAAAGGTTCCTCACCCCTGTTCTATACTGTGCTACTTTGCCTTTTTTGAGTGTGGGGGGAGGGAAGGGAGCTAAGCCAGCAACAACGTTGTTAAAAATATACACAGAGGCTGATGTGTTTTCCTCGATGCTGTGCAACGTGTAGAATGACACGACATGCGAAATGAAAGCGTTTAATTAAGACGATGGTAACGATTATGATCACGCGTTTCTTCTCGATAGTCTGGTATTATTAAAAATTTAGAAATTGCTTGAATCACTATCGCCGAGCGAACGTTTGATATAATTAGTGTCTGATGCGACGCAAGGATTTTTTGGTTTCAGTCTACAGATATCCCCCTTTCTCGCCGATTTCGAATAGCGTTCCTTGAAACTTCTTTTTTTTTTACCTATCTTATTCAAGATTCCTGCGTTTACCTAAAAAGAGTATATTCCAAAATTAAATACATATGTACGTATGTATATGTATATATATATACAAATATATCTATTTTACAACGCAATATACCGAAATATTCTTCAGCTCTCGCAACTATACACATATATAGTTTATGTACGACTCTGACGGTCCTTATTCTCTTTCTCACAAAGCGATTAAATCTGATCCAGTCGAGAATACGTACTGTACTGCGTTTATACAGAACAGACACGTACAATGTAGGCGCGTTTTCAAAGATGAATTCAACAAGGAAAATTAATCGAATAGAACTTGTATAAACGTTCGTCCTATTGTACATTATTTCATCTATTGCAATTCAGAAACAAGGACACGCGTAACAGTATAAAGAATTGTTTATTCTTCTTAGATTCGGAATTCATCTTTGAAGTTTCGCCCACAATTTATGGTACACGATGTACAAAGAAACCGAGCGATTTTCGTGCGATCAAAGCATGACACGATGAAATGAGAAATTCGATTGCTTATATCAAATGAACACACCTAACGGAAGAGGATAAAATATAATACGGAACGTCGATGAAGAGAATTGACAAAAGAGACAGAGACGAATTCGATATACAATATAAGGACTATTCTGTACAATATCGCGTTATTCTAAGGTAAAAGCAACAACTGCATTTCTTTTTTTCATTTTTTTTTCTTCTTTTTGCCAGTACGATTCCAAGATCCGCGACAACGGATCGTATCGTCCGCGCACGAGTAAGATTTAATTATGATACAACTGATTTGGAAATCAGCTCCGTTAAAAACGTATGACCACGACGTGTAAAAATATTAGCGATCGGCGCCGATATCTCTAACTTTACAGTTTAAGTGCACGTAAGTATACAGATTAACGCAAAGAACGATCGAGGATGATGTTAATATTGTTTCGACTTTCATTAACGATTCTCATCTGACAATCTCCTAACGAGGAATCCTTCAATTGACATCTGTTCGCAATGAAACTACGCGTATGTACCGAGTGGAGAAAATTAAGGAACACGTACTTTTTTTCAATCTTCAACTTCTCGAGTTTAAAGACTGAAACTGTCTTCCATTGCTTGAAAGATGGACATGTAACACGTGAACGTTACATTTCCATGCATATTTGTTCGACTATTCTTATTTATTTTGTAATCACAAATCCGTCACCTACCAACATAAAGTTTAATATCATATATATATATATATAGACTGTTTCACTTCGAATTCGTCTATATGTATAGTATCACCTAATCTGAGACACTAAGTATGTGAGACCTAAAAGGGTCTTTTGTTCTGTCTTTTAAAGTGTTTTTAACTTCTAAAGTCGACGATTTGAATGCTTCTGAAAATAATATGGCATCGATTCTCTAATAAAAAAAAATGTACTTCTTAAAATTAATAACCTATTATTAATGATCATCGATTGTTAACGGATAACATGAAAAATAACAAAATAATACACGCATGATGCGATCCTTTTGTCTCTTATCACAAACAAAAGCAATTCAGAACATAAAAAAATAAACATTTCTTAAACCACTTTCTCCTAATTGTACTTCACAGCGAAAGCGTTAAAGATCGCGTAAAAGATCACAGAGAACATTCGTATAACAAGCTTCTCCATATTTTCAATAACTTTTCAAGTATTAAATGGGTAGTTTCACTGCCTTAAACTCGAGCCTCATCGATTAAAAGAAAAAATATACACGCCCCTAGGTTTGCTGCACAAATATGTAGAGTTTCCTAGCGGACTATAACCCTTCGACGAGTCCAATTTGAATAAAAATCGGAAGAATACAACACCACCGAATTTCCATATACTCCGTACGTCTGTATTCATAGTTTATACGTTTAAAATATATATATATATTTTTTTTCCGTAACGTTTATCTAAGCGACGAACTTCGAAACATTGTATCCCTATTAGAAGAAAGAAACGGATGTTCTGCGCGCGTGGTACACGGCTCAATGTTCAGAGAATATTAACAAGAACGTTACCGTTTGAAGAAAAATTATTCCGTAAGTTATACCTCGTTCTGGTAATGTTCAGCTCGCGGGCGTTACTTGGGAAACGGTGAACGGCGTCACCTGATAGAGAAAACACCTGTTGCACACCCTCACGGGTTTCATGTGCCCGTAACGAGGTAGGGGAACGTTGTTGCTGCTGCAACGACCGCAGAACACCTTGCCGCAGTTTCTGCAATGATGTCTTCGTCGCACCACGGTGAATCCTGCTTGACAGGCCATGCACCTTGGCGCGTCATTGTCGGGAACCCAGGCTGGTGCTCTTTCAACGCATTCTTCTCCACGTTCGGTTACAGGAGAACCTGCAAACAAGATCAAACGTGTACGAAAGATTAAGTTAATGCAACATCACATCTATTTTCTGACAACTGATAGTGGTGCATACCATTATTTTGGTCATTCATCGCAGGAGTTTCATCTAAATCGTCTTCGTATTCTTGCAACGAATCCTGCTGATCGTTATCGGTACCCGTATCGTTCAAAGGACTTGCTAATTGAGTATCCGTCGTTACACTTTCATCTTTCGTCTCCCCGTCTTCTACGGTTTGACTACTGTTCATAAGAAACACGCACTTCAAAATATTGCGCAGATCCGAGGCGAAGTTTGTCTGCAACTGATCAGCCACGCCTGCTATGCACACGAACAGACGATGGACAAGATCCTCCGACGACCTGAAACAATAATAGCAATCCATCTTAGTCAACTTTTATTTAGACTCGATTGTACGATTGGTTTTATCAGCAACCAAGATATAAATCCTCGTCAAAGCGTAGGAAGAATGTTATTACCGAAACTTCGCCCGGATCTGATTCCTATTCGCTATCTCGGCGGCTTGCATCGCCAGGGCGATTTCCTCGTCGTCCTGACAGTCGCTCTGAAACTCGCTGGTCTCTGAGCTCGAGTCGCAGCAACTGGAACAACTGGAACTGGACCCCACTTCAGGCTTCTGAATCAACGTATGATCCGAATTGAAAGACTGCGTTCCAGAAACCGCCGACGCGTTCACCAGTCTTATCGTTCGCGTAGCTCTCTGTATATTATTGTCTTTTATTGCATTCTGCATCCCGTAGGAAACGTTCTGCGACATCACGGGTGAAACTGGCTCGGTCACCAGGCCACTCTTGTCCGTCCTTGGTCCCAAACCGTCGTTCATCAGTTCATTGGGGCTCCTGCTTCCCAATTTTCTCTTGGTTTGCTCCGAACGTGAGTTCACCCGATCGTGTTTCTCTCTCTTTTCGAGATCCCTCCTCTTCATTCGACACATCTGCTCCGATCTCGATCTCCTGTGGTCCAAAAGCTTCCTATTCTGGGGCGACAGGTTTCTCTGCATTTTCGACGCGACGCTGCAGGTTCGTTGCCCTGACGCGGGTGTGCTGCGCGTCTCGAAATGCTGCAATCTTGGACTGGCGTGAGGACTGTGGCTACCGAAGTTGGGCATCTGCCTGGTGTTCTGACTGGGATGCAAGCTGGCTCCGTAGCTAATCAGCCTGGGGTTCAAGCAACGATCCGTGGAGTTGGACCTTGAACTTTCCGTGCTCGTGGCGGATCGTACGTTAGGAAAACTCGGCGTCCTGGTCTCCTGCATCGCCTGGTGGACTACCTGACCGTTCCTCTCGTGTTTGCGCTGATGTCGTCGCTTCTGTTTCTCGTACCTCATCTTCCTTGACGCCATCTTGTCCTGAGCGTACTGCTCGATCTTTGTTCCGATCTTACCGATGTTCTGAGACGTAGACGGACAATTCTCGCACTTCAGGTCGCTCCAGAACTCCTTCCTGGACGTCGAGGCGTCGATGTTCAGGTTCAGGTTCTCCCAGTTCTCGGTGTAATTAATCTGGAAGCTCGACTGATTGGAATCGCAGACGGATATGTGACCGTTCCCGTACGCGACCCCCACGAACTCCTCGTTGGTACCGTCAAAGTTCGAAGATATCCTTGGAATGTTTTTCGCGGCTTCCGTGCTGGCCGAGTGTAGAACCTCGATAGAATGGTCCATGGACGTGACAGTCTTGGTGCTTCTCAGGCTACAAACGCACGAGTTCTCAGAGATCGTCGAGCTCTTTCTCTTAGGCGAGTTAAAGTTAGAGCAGGAGTAGCTGGTATTCTCTTGCGTGTCCTCGTCGTCCAAGACCTGCTCGTCCTGATGAATCTCGTTGGCGAAGGTCTTCTTCTCCTCGGGACTCTTGTCGTACAGGCTCGTGTTCTCCGACGATATCACCGTGCAGATCCCCGAGTCCGTCTGCTCCGACATCTCGTTCTGACAATCTCCGTCCAACAAGAGGTTCGACAGAGTCTTGTTCGCCTCGGAGATGAGCTTCTTCGAGTCCAGGTCCGGTAGGGAGTTCTGAATGTGGACCGTCTCGCCCGTCACGTTGTTCTCGTGCGAGACCTGGTTCAACAGGTACTGCGTCTGGGGGATTTCGATGTTGCCCGAGGCGCCCAGCATCTCGGATATGTCTCTGGTCATGAACTCCTCTTGCTGCTTGTGCAGATGGTTGGCGCACTGGTCGCTGGAACTGGAAACGCTGCTCTCGCCAGTGTTCTGCGCCGTATTGACTTGCTCCAGGAAGACAGGACTCGCGTTATTCTCTTCTCTTCTCGAGTAGGGACAATCGTCGCAGGACAGCTGTCTGCTGTCGTTCGAACCACAAGAACCGTTCATCTTCACGCTGTATTGCACTTCGTCACAGACACTATCCCGTTCACTGGATGTCCTCGCACCACCGTTGCACCTAACACTCTCTTCGTAACCGTCCGTCGACGCGATTAGGCGGTTAGGCCCAGTCTCCACGATCATTCTCGTTTCACCTTGCCTATCATCCAAACGATCGACGTTCTCGCTTTCCTCGGCTAAACTTTTAACGGCGTCGTTCGCTACTTCGTCCATGTTATTTCCCGTGTTCCTCGTCACTGTGTAAAAATCTACGATGAAGTCTTTGCAGTTCGGGTAACCGGTATAAAAATTGTGAACGAACTCCTCGAGGTCTGGTATGTCCTGACACGCAGACTTGGACGACTGCGTGATAGGACCCGACGGTTCCTCGTTCGAACACAACAGTTTCTCCAGCATGTACAGCTCGCGGTTGTTCAACGTCCAGAGAAGCTCTCTTATTTTTAGAAGAAGCGTCTGAAACGAAAACATCGAGTGTTACTATCAGTGTTGTTATTGTTGTTGTTGTTGTTGTTGTTGGTGTATGACGTGTGGAGAGGTCAGTAAGCGACGGTTAGATTGATACTTAAGAGGACAGTCTGGCAATTTTAGATTAAACGATTAATTTCTTTTTTCTTTTTTTGTATTATTTTTCGAGTTTGAGAAGCATTATCTTGTAGAGATTGTGATAAAACTTGAAGGTCTGACAGTGTTATGGAACTCACGAAGTAAGCTTTGCGCTCCTCAGACCAGATTACTCCCAGATTTAGATA
Organism: Hylaeus anthracinus; assembly: GCF_026225885.1. Classification (NCBI taxonomy): domain Eukaryota; kingdom Metazoa; phylum Arthropoda; class Insecta; order Hymenoptera; family Colletidae; genus Hylaeus; species Hylaeus anthracinus. Next base: position 7,427,183 of record NW_026534347.1, read on the forward strand.
AAATTATTCATGTTCGTGGATTTACAAATAAAATCGCTGTTGCTTTCAAGCATTGATCGCAGGAACTTTCATTTTAAACACGATGGTTGTACACCTCTTTCATAATAAACAACTAATTCGAGAGAGCTGCTAACAGGGTTAAAATTACTCTAGTTACTCTCGGGTTGAAGTAGCAGTACTGTATTTCTGGACCAATGAGCAGTGTAGTTGACTACTGTTCGTTGTTAAATGCAATCGTTGGTTCGCTTACCCTAAAAGGTCTAAACATTTCACTAATGTTGTCTGGGGAATTGAGGCACAAAGGACCTCCAGGCGGAGCCAAGAGGCCGGAAACAATCGCCAAACGAGGAATAGTAAACATCAGAGCTGGCTCGTAATTATCCACGTCGGCTTGGCTGAGCAGTCCGCGTTCAAGAGCTCTTTGCAACGTCTCCGAAAATAAAACGCAAACGAGTTCCTGCTGCTCGTACTCCTTCGTCGATTTTACCGGTACCATGGCGCCGACGTAGATCAGCTCAAAATCAGCGAACAGTCGGTCGAAGATCTTCAACGACTCGATTAATTTCTCCATCGATGGGTCCAGCGGGTTCTGCGTCTGAAAAAGCAACTGCCAATAGAAAAGTCAGTTAAACGATGGCTCGGTGGCTGACTTGAAGAATATTGATTACTTGATTTAAATTTGATAAATGAATAGTGACTACTTGTTTAAAATTGTGTGAATGTATTACGTACAGGGAGTGTAATTTATCTATGGAGTATTGACTTATAAAATTGTTGATTATTAATTAGAATTGCGAAATGGTAAACAATATTATTGTAGTCAAGCATGTTTTGTAGGCAAATATAAATTGAACCAATCTAATGGCTTCCATTGTTAGAGTTTAATTAACATGAGTTATTCATCTTGTAATCTTTAATTTGGTACGTGTCGCGTAAAAAAATTTTACGACTAATATCGAATAAACTTGTATCACGTGCAATGATGCAACCAACATTGGATTTTTCATTGGTGTATCACAGTTTTTCGATAAAGATGAATGAACCGGTGACTTATCCGAGCGTCAATGTTGCCAATTGGCAACGCTACATTTCTTCTATTTTGATAAATAATATATAGCGACGGATCATAATTGACGCAAATTGTGTTCCATTTTAATAACGTGGCATATTCAATTTACGAACGTTGGATCACACAACAAATAAAGGTTAAAAGTGATTTCAAGTGTGATCGGCAAATAAAAGTAGTTGTAAATCAGTTGGTCATTGGAGCAATTCAGAATACAATTTTATATAGCCAACGTTCCAAGTTCTTTGGCTTCGGTCAAACCACTGAGCAACACAAAAAATCATATTCTGGGTGGCTCTAATAAATAAACTAATTAATATGTTTTTCGATATAAATGAATAAATATTAGGTTGTCCGAAAAGTTTCTTTCGCTTTGTTAATAAGTAATACATGCACAATAGTTTATGTTTTATGTTACATTACTGAATTGTGCACGATTCATTTCGCTCCATTACCGTTACAACATGAATATCTATGAAATTAGATTGTCTATTTATATAAACACGACCACATAAAATAATTGAGTGCAACTCGCGAAAGAAACTTTTGGGACAGCCTAATACAATCTACTCTTCTGTTCTAATTCCTGATAAAGGAAATTATCTAAGCTAAATTTGAATACGGTTTCGAAGGGTGAACGGGTTTAATTTGCCAGCAGGTGATGACGAATACCTTCAGGTTCATGTGACCTTTCAGCGCGTGCTCTCTGAGCAAATTCCTGACGATATCCAGGGACCTTGTCAGAGCCTTCGCCAAAGGTCTCATGGCTAAACTTTCAGTCTCCCTGTTCATGATGGAGGAACCAGCTGCCAGGCATTCCGCGCCGAACCACAGCTGCCCTGCCAGATTCTCCTGCATCACATCGTCGGGAAACTTCACCCTGAAATCCCGGTTCGCCCTGCTCTCTGGAATCAGGTCGTCCATTATCTGGCTGCATATCGTCAGCACCGTGTCCTGGCAACGGCGCAGCTGATTCACCAGCGTGGTGCATCTCTCCGGTTCCTGGCGGCCGTCGAAGGAGTCCAGTTCGCAGGCGACGGCGTTCAGAGACTCGTCAGCGTAGAAAAACTGAGCGAGCAGACTCGTATCGTCCCTCTGCGTTGGGCAGAAAGAAAACAATCTTTCGTTAGCTTTGTAATTCTTCTTCTGGAGGCCAAAAGACCATTTCCTGTCTAAGAGACGCACGGCATGTATATGTATTCATGACTAAATAAAGAAATTTCTTCAATAGACGCAAAGGGGAATGAATACTTATACTTAGGGCTGACTGCATATCGTTTACATCGTATCGATATAATTGTAGGTAATATCATTAGTAATTTTTAGAAAATTTTAGTAACTGACTAAATTTTTGCCAGAGTGGTTGTAACCCCGTTAAGGGTCGCGTCTCCCACTTTGGAAAAAACACTGCATTAGTGTGTACCGCTTCCGTCTCTCGAGAACTGCAATTCATCAATTTAAATGTCTGCCATCAGAGCACGTGCGACTCTTTTTCCTGCACTTGTTTATCAGCAATCAGGGTTTGAGTTCATATCCGAGCACCGGAGGGGGGGGGGGGGCACGTGGAAGCGTCCGTCGAATCACGTTTAAGAGTGACTCACATATGCGAGTCTCGTTATGTATTTCGGTAATAACTCGTCGACATAATTTAGTTGATACTTACCATTTTAGGTAATCCTCTTTTTTTTTTCCTTTAATTCAAGCAATTTATCATAAAATTTAATATATATTTTTTGAAGCTAAAAATATTATGGGAAAGTATACAGAGAAATTATAATGCACTTTATTTAGGTCTTAACTTTGTAACATAAAAACCACACGATAATCAAATTAATATTAGCAGAGCAAAATATTATTATTTTGATTATGTAGACCACAGTTTTTATTATTAGTAACGTCTCCGTAGTTTTCGAAACTTTTAATACTAACAATGAATTTACAGGTAAAATTGGAATCACCAAGGACTTTCCACGATCAACTTTTGATTTAACCCTTCGTAACTTCAGAAAAAATCTAATTTAACTTTCTCGTGAAGCTCGAATCAGGTGTACGATAGAGCTTCAGAAATTTATTCACAGAAGTTTCAACATTTCAGCAAAGTTCCTAAATCCTATAACATTTGGTACAGTCGTTCGTCGTAGCAAGCTATTATTATTTATATCTTGAGTTTCTGATCAATCGTTTGATCTAATTTTTAGTATTATTGCTATCTTAAATTAATTTACATTCAAGAGTGAAATATATATAAATTGCATACCCATAAGTATTACTTATCCTTTTTCAAAATCTTAAGAAACACGTTGTTACGTCACCAATAATGACGTAAACGTATGAGGAACCGAATAACCGCCTAGCACGTCCTTGCTAATGGATGTTTTACGATCCAGAGGCAGATAACTTCTTAAGCGCAGTGCGCTTATGACTTTCTCTCTCGATGCACTATTTCCCCTCTGCGTTTACTTGCTTTTTTTTCAAATAAAAACTTTTACTAATTGTAGACAGAACTGGAAAAACAATGGGGAAAATAAACTCGCCTATAACGGATATTGCAGCGGTAAGATCAATCATGAGTCAGGTGTGGAAACAGTGAAACAAAACATCTGTACTTTGTTATTTAATTCCACCACTCGCTGCGGATAGAAACACTCGTCTTTGGAGTTTGTTGAAACTCGACGACATCTATTGTATATTCATTAAAAATATTCATTAGAAACATGCAATCCTAAAAATATTTCAAAATATATACGCATAGTATAACGTAAAATAATTTATCAGTTTTAACATAAAGGAGTATAAAAATGTTTGTTGAGACTTATAGTAGAATTTGAAAATGTGGGAACAGGAAAGGATAACATTGTCTCCTTTTAAAGAAAATCTAGCTCGTATTATAATAAAACAATGAAGACACGATAAAGTATATCAAGAAATGATACTATTCAACGTAACTTTTTCTAATGGAATATTTTCAAAACGTTTTATTCTACTTTTTTTTTTTTATTACTTTTTATATAAGGATCTTTTCCACAAAATGAATTCCTTATTATTCCTTATCTTAGGATATACAAATAATGCTAATACTAGAAATAATTTCTATTATTAGCCTTTCGATCTCGCCATTCGAATTTAATTAAAAGTCAAACGACAAGCCGCAGGTTTCAAAGCTTGTTTTATCTTCGACACGGTTTATCGGGTTGAAAAAATAGAAATTGCTGCGTACCGTTTGCCTTATGTCCCCTTTTCGTTTACGCACGACGATGGTAAACATTCGTATCAGCGTGCTCTTTAACGCAGAAGCGTGGTTTTTCTGCAACGTTCTGTTTGTCCAGCGTTCCGTATAGACTTTGTAATTATTTGCGAAAAGAAATCCCACGGTGTTCCGTTTAATTAGCGATACGCGACCTTCGCGTACGCGGTTTCCTTGATTTCGAGATTAATGGAAAACCGAATGCAATAAAGAGCTTTATCTAACGACACCATTATTTAACGGGGGAGAAGATAAAACGCGTGCAGTCGTTCATCGTTTATCGTGCGTACCGACACTTTGAAACGCAGTAAAAACACTCGACGATGTCAGAGGCTATTAACAAAGCTAATTGCGAGAGAGATGCTCACGTCCGACGTGGATCACGTAGGTGCTCTGAATTTATTTCGATCGCAACGTGTAAAGTATGCAGGGAACTCGAGGATACTCGGTATAGGAAGAACGATAATCCGAGTGAAATAGATTTTTCACTTTTAGTCCTCTAGTGGGTGTAGTTTATTTTATTACTCGAAAGGGAAATTAGTTTCTGGTGGTTTATATATTCGTGGAGTTATATTTGTGTACGTGTAAATGATACCTAATCGTATATCTAAATCGATAAAGAAAATTATAAATTATAAATTGACGATGACAATCGTAAACTATTCTATACTTCGCGTATCTATGAATAGTATTTAATCGTATAAAGAAAAATAATAGGTGTACTATTTGTTTTCTTTTAAGTTCACCTTTAACAAACTTGAAAATGTTCGTAAACTGATCGTCGCATATCTTGTGTAGAAAGATGGGAAACGGCCTTGGGCAACGCTAACTAATACATAATTCAATTCGAAAGGTCAGGTACACATTTCTGAAAATCGATTCTCAATTTCATGTTTACTGGTGAAATGGACAAAACTTTCACGGCAATCTAGCAGAGTAGGTTCAGTCAATCCCGACCACTTTTTAATCATTGAAGATAAATCCTTAATTATTAACTCTGACGAGAGAAAACTTGAGTCTGGTAATTGCCACAAATGTAAATTACGCTGTTGGGAATAATGTGATAAAAACTCACGCTACAACAGTGATTTAATATTTTCCTTTCTTCGTATTAGAACAACGTTTCTAATTATAGATGCTATCGCTCTTATTATTTTAGCTGTATAATGTACATTAATTTTCTATATACAGAAATTTTCTTTCCTTTTGGAAATATTATTATGCTCGTAATTGTTTATTTTTTGACGCTGCGTGAATCACCTCGTTAAGTCTGCACGCATTTTCTTTTTTCTTTTTTTTTTTTTTGTATTTCTTTCTTTTCTTCTCTTTCTAGTTTTCGTCACTCTTTTTGCTATAAATGTTTGCATCACCGTTGCCACAAAATTCTGTCGACCATTCCGCAGTTATCGGTCGGCGCTAACTGGAGAAAACCTCGTTACGCTTTCTAAATCCGTTTTCGATGTTGGTTTTTTTTTATGATTCGTCTTCTGTGCCGCGTCTCCCGCGGTTAATGAGCGATTCACGTTTCGTTCGATATCGTTTGTTATTGATTCGAAGGGGAGAAAATCCGATAATACTTGAACGTGTTGAATCCCGCAGTCTGCGAAGCATCGAAAGCTAGAGAAACGGGAACTTGAACGTTGAACATTTTATACGGGCATTAGAATCTCATTTTCTCAATGTAAATTCATACATTGGATTCATACATTCATACATCATTTTTCAAGATTTAAATTTATGCATTAGAAAAGTATGTTTAAAATCTAAATTTATACATTGGTATGTTATTTGTTTAAATTTAAATGTGGACATTAGAATCGTATTTTTAAATTTTAAATTTTTTTAATCTTACTTTTTCAATTTAAATTTACAGATTAGAGTCTTGTTTTGTAGACGAAAATCTTAGAGTTAGAGCTGAGACTTACTTAATTTATTTTTTCCCATTTATACGACTCTTTTGTTTAAAAAAAAAACTGACATGAAATTTGCCTTGAGAGGAGAGTCACAAAAGCTTGAGAAAAATTACCAAATCATCACAAAACATGTTTTTGCGGCTAAATGTTGACAGAAACCGTCGTTGATTCATTAATTACAAAAGATAAGATGATAAGAGATACGGTCAAAGAATTTTACTTGTCCTTTCGGTTTACATTTTTAAGTATTAACAAATAATATTTATTAAGACCTAAATTAAGACACGAAATATCCATTAAATAAATAGCCTATCCTGGTTTAACCCATACACGCTACAATAATTATTTCCATTATAACAAACAAGATAAACACTTCTGATAGCAGAGATTAATTGATTCTCTCATCTGATAAAAAAAGACCAACGTGTTATCCTTGTGTGTGTGTGTGTGTATTTTTTTTTTACTAAGAACCATGAACCGAACAAGTGATAAGAACCATTGTCTCTCCGTCGGGGGAAACGAAGTTTGATTATTAAATAAATCAACGCTAGTCGATGCAATTAGTAGCGAGTCATTGTACCCTCCCATTGATGATCACAGTTTACGGAACACGAAGCATCGTGCTGGGGCCCCTTTTAATTACACCGTAGGTATAATTAGAGTCATTGTTTCGCGATGCACGGGCTGGTATCAATTTATAAATATCTCTCGAGTGGCTTTTCTCTGGTGTCGAATGCCCGTGGAAAATTACCAATCGTGTCACTCGGTGTCTAAAAGGAAACGTTTCGATTGTTACTGTAGAAGAAGTTAGAAGAAGTTCCCGAACCAGTAGTTGAATTACTATTTTCAATTATAATTTAATTTTGATATTGCTTGTGTCGTAATTTTTGCTAACAATAATTGAAATGGGGAATTAATTATATTGATAAATTTAATTAATAAATATTGATAAAAATACAGCAGTATGTTGGCTGTAGGTATTAAAAGTGTATTAAAAAATATAAAGCTATTTAAAAGAAGTTTGTATTTTTTAAATATTATTTTACACGATTTAAAAATATATCAAAGAAAGAATAATTTAATTCCGTTCGTGGAAGTCCATCAAGAGTTTCACTTCACCGAAAGCGTACACAGGTAGATAAAGTTTGAGAAGCACTACTTTATAGGAAGCTACACTTTGTTGGCTTAATTACGCATACTGTCCCACACAAAGAGCAGGGCGTGATAAGTACGCGTTTGAAACAGGCAAAATATTGATGAAGATATTACCGAGCATCCACGCACGCGTAATAGACCAAGTTTAGAAACTCGAACGATAATACAGTTTTGTCTATTTAGTTCTGGACGTAATGACTAATTTTAGATACGGTAATTAGTTTGTTATTCGTTATAAATAGCATCGGTTTCCTCAAAAACAGAGGAATTCAATTGAATTAAATTTATACTTGTAGCATGCTATTTTGCTATTTCAATCAATAATCGTAGCGGATATGGCACGAATAAAAACAACTATAACATTGTTTAAACAATTACGTTATTGGACGTACTCTCTACAGTGTATATAATACTTATCGCAGCGATAAGGGATTTATGGAGTATCATATACGATAAAAATAGGCGAGGCATGTAACGGGTGTGACCCCGTCGAGTGTAAAAGTTAATCAAACAAAATGTTAGATAACCAGTCACGTACTAAAATCGCTTACAGAATTAACCAATGGTTTGTTGATCCATTTAACTTGAGGTGGGATCGAATTGCGTAACAATGTGTATGATTTATTTGTTTCTCTATAGTAAATTAGATTTGATCTTTGGAAATTCTGTTCTAATATTAAACATTGAAAATAAAAGTATTGAAATTGAAATAAAATAAATTACACTTTTATATGTCGTATTGAACACATCGCTTGCTTCAATTAAACAATATTGCTGCAATTTTTCCATTGACGCAACGGAGCCAGAGCTTGATGCGCGACAAGATATTTTATATGCAATTGGGACAGTACGCACAGTTATTCGATCGTGCGTAAACAATCGTAAACAATCACCGATGCATTTATCGAAACTGTTACGAAAATATCGAAGAACTTTTAATAAAAGCATCGCTGATCGTAAGACCAAACAGCTGTGCATGAAGTATGGACAGCATAAAATATTGAATAATAAATAACGCATAAAAACGAAGCTTGTTTATTCAATCAAACAGTTGAATTTTTATTTATTTACTGTGAAATATTTTATATTAGGTTCCAAGATGGGGGGTGTACAAGGAAACCTGTTAAACAAATTCTGTATAGTCACTAACGAAAAATGAGATATTGCTCGTATCAGTAAATTAATGAACACAAAGGTAAACAAGCTACTTATATGACTGATTACCTTTTATCTTTGAGACAGCGTTTCTCAACCTTTTTTTTTTGCCTACTTCTGATTTTGATAGGTTTACCTCTGATACCAATTGTTTATACACTATTGTGCACGACGATAAAATACATTAATTTGGAGTACGTAGTAGAATTCAATAAAGCAACGTAGGAATTTGAATAAAAATTTATTTGATGTTTAATGAAATTCTTCATCGGTTTGGGAAACACTGCTTCCTCGAAGAGGCTAGTATCGTTTCTATTAGATAATTCTAGCCGAGTTTCATTCGCGTATTTCCATGTTTTTAAATCATCGCAAAGATAGCTGACCGACATTGTAACTTTTAAACGTGATCCTACGTTACTTTTTTCTTTTTAACCAGTGGAACAGATTACTATCCAGTTACGATATCAGTATCCTCTCGCAGTAGTAAGGTGAAACGTAATAGTTGCTTGTAAAGTGTCAACCGTGAAACGTAATAGTTTCTCTTCAAATGATGCTTCACCTTCGAAAAACGTTCAATTTCCTACAACGGTGCAGCTTAGACAAGGAATGTTTGTATCTTTTACGTAAGATTCGCTGTATGTAAAATTATACATGAAGAACACACTTGTTGCATTGAAAGTTCAATAATATACATATTAATAACGAAACATTTATTTGAAAACATCCTATCGTTTAATTCATACCACATTTGTTTAATATCTCTTTAATTCAATGAATTCAAACCTCATTTAAGCATACTGCCTTTTGACGATTGAAAATAAAATGAGATTATGTAAACAAAGCTTATTATATGAAATTTATATAGCGTACTGAATATTTCTATAGTACCGCAATAACGAAAATTGTCGTCCATTTTAAAACGACACCGCTTTCCGTATAAAGTTTCTCGTCACGTGTCTTATAAATAACGTCCGGTGAAATTCGTCCAGTAATTGTCGCGCGATTACGTTGAAAAGGGATTAATTTCTAACTACGCGAAGTTTACGCCCTCTTCCACGGTTGGCAAGTATGTAGGTCGGTAACAGTTATTGTTGCGAGAGATCCGTCGGTACCTTAACGATCGTTATCGCTGACAGTTCCATCGTTCTCGTAAAGGCGGGTTCACACTCGAAACTGAACTCTCGAGGCTTTACACGAGCCTCTTCTTTCGTTAGCATGTACAAAATGATAACGAGTTCACTGCTACTAATATTTGCGATAATTATAATCTGTAAAAATTCGTGTGTGTGTCAGGGAATCGACTGTTGTTGATACAGCCCTGTTGCAGTCACGTGACTCTGTTCGGATGCACTCTGCAGGGCCGGAACAAGGCAGGGTCAGCGCGTTCGCCGGAACCCGGCCCTAGAGATGGCAAGAAAAATCACTAACAGTGATTTTTCACGGTAATCACACAATCACGATCGCAGTCGTGATTACACTTCGATCACGACCGTGATCCGAAAGATAGCGTTTCGGAAGCGGTTCATATTAACCCTTTGCACTCTGCACCATCTCGTTGCAAAACATGCGAACAGGAATCGCATTACATAAAATAGTCTAACTTTAGAAACCTGAAAAAAATGTTGTTTACCAATCAGAAGCGATCACGAACAATCACGAATCACTGTGAAAAATCATCGTGATTGAGAATGAACGTGATTGAATCACGAGTGATTGAAAAGTAGCAGTCCACGCCATTTCTAGTTTTAACACGTTGACTGCCAAAGAAATATTCTTGAAAATTTCTCCTAGGATTAAATATTATTTAGACTATTGGAGACTACATAATCAAACATCCGTCGTGGTATTTATTTTTGTAACTTCATCAAAATACACGAATTTCATTTAAATTCATTTCCATTAACTTTCAGAATTAATGTTTTTAGTTCTTCAGTGAAAAGCACTGTCACCCACATATGGGTGACGTGACGATCAACGTGTTAAAAGGCCACGCGGTCTACGAAAATTACTGAATTAAAAGGTACCGATTTTGATTAACGTTTTACAGACTGACGATACCATTAACAAATGGAAGGAATTTCTGCTGAGATGCAAGACATTTCTTTTAGTAGCGATGATTAAATTGAAAGGAGTGACAAAAATCATCAAAGTATTATTATTTAATATTCATCTTATAAAAAATATATAGCATTTGTAAATAAATAATTCCTCGTTGTAAAATTGAAGTGTAGAATTTGAACGTGAATTCAGACCCCGCAACATTTTTGACACCGGCCCCGCAAAAGGTTAAGCCGGCCCTGGCACTCTGTCTCGTGAAACGTACTATTGCAACGCAGACGTTACAAGCGTAATGGAAGAAAAATCACCTGCGTGCGATCTTCGAACTGGTTCAAGCTGAACATTATATTCAGCTGTAATGTGACACTATGAACGAGACCTTGACGCACTTAACATGGAAAAAATTAGGCGCGTTGGCGTGCAACGAGCTTATACGTGTCGTCTTAGCCTTCGGCGACGCTTCGCCTTTTACTCTCGCGATGATATCCACGCTTTCTTCTAATTTGCATAATGAAAACGTTAAAAAAAAAAAAAAAACAAACTCCGAGAGGAAGAACAATTTGGGCACGTGAGACGATCGTTGAAAATTAAAAATATCGTTCCGCATCATTTCATCTGCCATTGGAACGATATTTTTGCGTCCAGTGTACGCGGGTGAGTCACGCAACTCGATCAGGTCATATCTGTTTTATGGTTGGCGATAGAGGAATACAATACTGGGACAAATCGAACTATTTAATAATGTCTAGCTTCCTATGACGTCACCTTTCCCCGCAAGAACACGTTTCGTTCGAGAAACAGATGCCTATAAGACCAGCATCGATTCATTGACGACGTTTATTATCGAATCATTTTCTAAGATTGATTATAGACTATAAATGGGGTCGTGTTAAACTTTCCACAGGGATCTGTCCCATTAGCACGTTATTTGTTGCCAGGCGTATCTGGAAATGTCCACGAGGGACCGATTCGAACGTCTCCCGCCGAATGTTCGACCGAAAACGATGAACGCGTTTCAATAACCTGTCGAGCATTGGGAGATTTATGGCACGATTAAAACTTCTGGATGAAAAACGAGCGGTAACCTCGATAAGAACAGACAGACGAGGGAAGGAACAAAGCGACAGAATCGAGCTTCCTTCCGACTCTGCCTACGGAAACTTATTTTCGATGCGACCGACGGACGTTATCTAATCTGAGGACGGGAACGGTTAACGGTGTTTTTCCAAGAAAATTAGATAATTATCCTACGAGATTCCTCGATCGAGAGACACGCTTACCGTTGCACAGCTGAGAGCTGCTGGCGATAAAATATTGATGACGGATCGTTCGATGAATTTGAAACCGTGGACGGTGTGATCGAGAAAATGTGGTTCAATTAACAATTTACCAGGCCCGGCGCAAGGCAGGTTCAGTTGAGGGGCCCCGCGGTCTACGAAAATTTTGATTAACTTTTTACAGAACGATGATACCATTAACAGATGCAAGACATTTTTTTATTAGCGATGATTCAGGTTAAAGGAGTGACAAAAATCATCAAAGTATTATTATTTAATATTCATCTTATAAAAGATATGTAACAGCATTTGTAAATAAATGATTCCGCGTTGTAAAATTTAAGTGTAGGATTTGAATGTGAATTCAGACCCCGCCAAATTTTTGAACTCGACCCCGCAAAAGGTCACGTCGGCCCTGCAATTTACAATTGTATTTTTCAACTGCTACGATCAATTACTTGCAGCAATCATAATTGCCTGTTAATCACGGATACTAATTAAATAATGAAACCACTTTTCTTTGGAAATTGTATAGTTGTCTATATTTTTAGTACTACCTCGGATCTACGATTGTTATACATAAGTAAATCATAAATTATCCAAATATGTCATTCCAAATGTATGAAGTCCGATATTTTAACATATAAAATTCCATAAAAAAGGACTGAAAATGTAGAAGCTTATGAACTGGCATTTAAAAAAAAAAAAAAAAAAAATATGAAGACAGTTCCCAGTGTGGTTCAACTTTCTCCACTCATAAATATATTGTATATTCCCTTAAAAAATAAACAACAGTCTGTTCCAGTTTCTAGAATCGCGTATGTATATTTATCGGTTGAATTTAATCAACCAACATGCTTCTATCTATTTTTACGTTGAAACACAGTGCGAACTGGCAATCCCCATTCCAAAGTACGAGGAAATCCCCTGCACTCGGAAAAACCGAGCCTTAAAACGGATTAAAGAGGATTTGTGTAAAGCTTCCATAGATACCAAATGCAACAAATGATTGTATGTACGCGATGACCGATAAGAGCAGGAAACAAAGAATATTTTCTATTAGGTTGTCCCAAAAGTTTCTTTCGCTTTATTAATAAGTAATACATGCACAATATTTTATACTTTATGTTATTAAATTGTGTACGATTCATTTTGTTCCATTACTGTTACAACATGAATATCTATGAAATTAGATTGCTCTTGCAATTAAATTGATTGATATGAAATTAGGTTCCTCTATTTATATAAACACGACCACATCAAATAATTCAGTGCAACTCGCGAAAGTAACTTTCGGGACAACCTAATATATCCCCGTTTTCAATTCTCATCTGTTGTGGAATTCTTCGATTTAATATGTGTATTCTGTATGTTCGAATATGCAAACAAAATTGCAAAACTCTTTTACAATGCCATAAATGTAAAAAAGGTATTTGCGATAGGCATGTAGTAAATATACAAATTACGTGCGCAAAAGGTGGTGCGAGGCGACACCAATAGAGAAGGACTAATGCTGGAATGTTAGTAAAGTCAGTTCTAGCATGAGTCAGACAGGATCAGAGTTACAGTACGTAGTTTCCATAGAAACTGCACAACCTTGGAAGCAATGTTTTTAACATAATGTTCGTTAATGTAACGATATCCTTGAATAGTTCCTTCAGGAACTGTCTGCCAATAATGCATCGTCGTATAAAGTCACGTGCACGTCTGATAGAATTTCTTCCAATGATTCGTGCAATTGATTACACAAGAAATTGACATAAGTTTGACCCGTTAATTTCCTATTAAACAAAACGAACAGTTATCGAACATTGTAGATAGAATCACTTATGCTGGTTCAGTAAGCGATTAACAATTGTTGTAGTGCACAAATAGCTGTGGCTGGGGAAGAAGGTCAAATAAGAAACGTGTTTATATCAGAGAGTTGGACGCCATAATTGTTTAGGCGAATGCACAAACTAGTGGCGCCATGGAAAGATAGCGGCGTACTACAAGTGATTTCATATTAGAAGCATTCTCAAGACACACTTTAACGCTAAACTTATCACAGTCGGTCAAATGACGGTCTTCAACTTTTGCCGTAGTTTGTTATGTAAAATACATAAATTATATACAATTGTTTCATACAGTATTCAATTTAGTAATAAGTGAAGGATTGTTGTGTTTACTTGTGGAAAAGGTGTCTTTAAGACCAGTCATTTAGGCCAGTCATTTACCGATTAAGGTAGATATAGGTAAAAAAATAGTGTCGGTAAATTTAGTGTTTAGAAAATGATTATCTTCGTCTGAAATTACCAGACTACCCTTCGATATATCAAATCGTAAAGAAAAATGTGAATTTCCTTTGCGTTAAGGGATGCAGATAAAATAAGCGATGGCCTCAGGTCTTTGTTCAGGATCATTTCCAAACGTCGATAATGTACCAACCGAAAACCACGCAAACGTTCCCAGCTGCGTCCTTATCGCAATCGATATAGAGTGACAAAGCGCACTTGAGGTCTTATCGCAACGAAACACGACTAAAACTGCCAACCGCACATGTCCAAATGAAAAACACCGTGCATCGATGCTAAATTTTGAAATTAACCCTTCGACAATCGTTTGCTTGTGTTAGATTTCGGTAAACCTCGAATGATCCATGAATTTCTGATTTATGTATTCCTTTAAAAGTAAAACACAGAACTTGTATTCTTGAGGCAAACTGTACTACTCTAAATTGTTAAATGAATGTTATATTTCCATTGAAGTATGGTAATCTATGCTGGGTTAATAATAATGTTGAGTTTTGAAAAAAAAAAAAGTTTAATTAATACAATTATAATATTATTATCTTCACAAGCTAGTGCGCACAGCTGACACGCGATCATTTTATAAATCAAAAACTTCAATTCTATCGCGCAGACGACCATGGATTTATTCAAGATACCGTTTCACTGTGGCGACAGGAAGAGCCAGCTGACTACGTACTGCAAAGAGCTATAAAGAATGCTTCTAACAAAGAACTCTACAGCGAACTGTCAAACGCACATTTTTATGTAAAACTTTTCACGGAATTGGTTCAGCCCAAGAACCGTGGGGTATTTCGTTGCTATTGTTTTTCGACCTTGGGGGGAAAAAACCACCCCCTCGTATACAGGGTGTCCCATTTACGGTGACTACGCTCGATATCTCCGTTGCTTTAGACGATACGAAAAAATTATTCGAATGAAAACGTTTCAGCTTCAAAAGAACAATATTAACATGAAAATTTATTTCAAACATTGATTTTTAATCTACTAGAAACTGAAACTAATAGTAATGATATTAGTTTCTATGAAGATTTCGTGTCACGGGAACTAGAAACTAATAGTAACGATAACAGTTTCTAGTTCACGTGACACGAAATCTTCGTTAACAGCGAGATAAACCTTTTCAAAAATTCCCATCACCGAGTTTGAATTCCATCCAGGGGCGACTAATAAATATTGCTATCCATTGCTAATAACTACTGACGATTACTAAATATTGCCGACTATCCATGACTGACTTTTCATAAATATTTCTAGCTATTGCTGACTATCCATGGCTGACTTTTCATAAATATTGCTAGCTATTGCTGACCACTACTGAATATTGCTAACTACTGCTGTAACTTACTGAATATTACAATATCTTACTGACAATTACTAAATATTGCTGATTTTTGCCTACTGATGTTGATTATTCCTAACTATTTATGGCTGATTATTCATGAACATCGATACCCATTGTTGAAAAATAATGAATATTGCTATCCATTGCTAATAACTACTGAATATTACAAATCCTTTCTAACGATTACTAAATATTCCTGACTATCCATGGCTGACATTTCATAAATATTGCTAACTATCTGCTGACCACTACTAAATATTGCTAACTACTGCTTTAACCCATCATTCTAGCCAGCTGTGCATAGTGAATACCCTTCCTACGATACCATCGCCGCTTTTAAAATCCGTCTTGAATCGCACAAGGTTTATCGTGAAACGGGAGAATTTCCATTCTCATCGCTAGCGAACCATCCAGGACGAATTGTCGCCGCTGCGTACACGATACGCCGCGATGATTCTTCCCTATCCGAACCGAGAGGGAATCCTGAAATATTTTTAGTTCCAATCTCGGTAGTAATTTCTTCCAAGCGACGCGTTCTCGTTGCAACAGCTCTGCCCGCTTTAATTCGTTGAATTCCAGTTGACCCTCGTTAGCGTATCAAACTCTCCACCGGAGAATGCATAAAAATACATCTGCTATATTTAATTTGATTAGCCATTTTCTATCCAAAAAATTTTTTTTCTGTACTTTTTCTGTATTCGCACACCGATCAATTTCCAAAAAAAAAAACTGTGCAAAATTGTAACTCATTAACTTATTTCGCATTTTTTTGTTAATTTCACAAATCATATCGACTAGTAAATGTTGTTTGGACTATATCTATCATAGAGACTTCCGAGAATATGTAAAATATCATTGATTATAAATAAAGAAGTTAAGAAACTACAATTTCACAAAAAAGTTTTTTGGGAGAATTGATCGGTGTACGAATACATTCTACACCCAGTGTGCGTCATCTTGCGAAGAAACTAAAATTATTTGGTAAAATGTCGTAGAAACAAAATTCAATTTGAAATAACAATAATTAGAGAGTTTTCCATCTAAAGCCGTTTGTCCAAGCTACGAGTGTCCTTCCTGTATGAGGTTTGATCATCGGTCTGGAAATGAAGGACGAATCCGTGCATTGTTCGTTGATACGAGCGATACGTGGTTTTGCTCTTAAAAGGGAGCGTCGCTCTGGAACAGGAAGTTCCTACGTGACGATCGCCGTGTGATCATGCGTGCATGTGGGATGGATTGTAAACGTACGCAAGAGTGAACGTTGGGAACAGGCGAGGGTATATCCTAAAAGTGTCGTATTCAGGGGTTGTCGGCGGCGAAAGAGGGTCAACGATGCGTTCGAGTGACTCATTTCAGGGAGTCGGCTCCTTACTATGATACCGTCCATGCGGAACGACGAGAAAAACATCCGTTCGCTTTAATTCATCGCGTCGATTTCCATGCGAAATCCTTTCTCCTCGAGGTGACGAAACAATTACGACGACTATCTTACGCTCTAACCTAATCGAGACCCCAGAAATGCAACCCCGAGACTCGTCCTACGTGCAAAACAATCGTTAAGGGGTTAGTGGCAGTCAGGACAATGGAAACGGACAGTTTCTTGTGTGTGTGTGTTTTTTTAAGGTATTAAAGAATAATTTTTATTAATGAAGTGGAAATATATTACAAAGTATGTCTTAAAGAATTATAAAAGAATTTTTGTTTTAAGAAACGGTTAATTCATTTCGTCGTAACAGGCAATGGCGTGGGTGGTCACTTGCTTTGCGGTGAGCAAGATTTCTTCAAACTGGTGCACCTGAAAAGAAAACTAAAGGTAGATTTAGAAAATATATTAGACTAACGGGTCCCTGATCGAAGGATTTTTTTATTTTCTTGTATACTTTGTTTTTATCCTGTATCGAATCGCTTAATTTTAGTGAAAAAATTGAAAATCAATTTCAAATGTACGCCATATTATTTTAAATTAATTTTTTCCAAAATCCTTCGTTCAGGGACCCGCTAGACTAATCTATTTTCGAAATCTACCTTTGTTTTTGTTTTCAGGTAAACCAGTGTAGAGAAATCTTGCTCACCTGTTATGACGATATAAATTATTAAACGTTTCTTAAAACAAAAAATTTTTTTTAGTTCTTTAAAACATGCTTTATAATATACTTAATTGTTACTTATGCAAATTATTATTTAATAAATAACAAAAAATCACAAAGTAATGTCGTTTTTCCTCTTCCTGACTGCGACTAACCCCTTAAACGATTTCCTTTACTTTCGAGCACACCAAGTGCAGTTATTTTCGATGTAATAATTTTGAAAATAAAAATAATATCAATTCATTTGAAATAATACTTTACTTCTACTTTAAATAACGAATTGTTGAATTATTTTTGTATTAACGAGAGAAAGAATTTGGATAACAAACGTGGACTTGGTATTTCAAATGCATATTATCCTTTTTTTGTATCCTGACGCAACCACATTGTTGTGACTTGTCTTGCACGATGAATAATTGTCATTCAGTCACGTATAAGAATACATATGCCCAGTCAGAATAAGAGCGAAAGTCTTTCCTCATTTACCGTGAACTGGACTATCTACACCCGTTGATTCATAGCTTTCTACGAATACTGTCGCCAAACAAAATTGCTTCGACAAGGTAATCAGTGTGGCACACTTCGCACATGCTAGCTTGCGTCACCAGGTATTATTCTAACTGAATCATCCACGATCATGTTTTTTTGCATGCTTCTTCGATATGTATGTGTGTGTTTTTTTTATGTTTCTATCCTAGTAGCGTAACTTTAAAACTCTATCTCACGAATAATTCTTCGTCAAATAAGAATAAATTTTTAACTATTTACCCGATTAAAGGATCCTGAAAGAACGAAGATGTTTCTTTCAGAGAAAAATATTACTTTATGCAAGTAACATGATGCTTAACTCAATATGTCTCCTGGCTGAGGAAGTTTGCAATAATTCTGGGAATTCCCCTTATTCCTTGGCATCAGAAACCGACAGAACAATCGCTGCTTGAAAGAACACTTGAGTTAACTATCTTGTAATACGCGCTTTGTAACTAGAAAATCATTAAATTCTAAATTGATACTCGGGAACAGTTTTTTTCTTACTTTGACAAGTTTACACGCACAAAGTCTACGAGATCAATTTTATCAGCCAACGTACTCGAATTAATTTATCGATTATTTTCAAGTCAAAGCCATACCTTCCGACTATTCCACAAAAATTCTTCAATTTGTAAATTGTAACTTTTAACCCCTTAAGCTACGATTTAAGCTCAAACAGCTTAGGACCAAAACGTGATGCTTACATTTGGCTCGAACAATACACCACGAACCAAACAATACACCAGGCTCGTGATAATCAGTTTTAGCTCGAATATCCACGAGTCTCACACGTGGTTCTCGCTTAAGGGGTTAAAGTATCGTTGACATGAAAATCGTCATGTAATTGAAAGATATGTGATATAAAGTTGACAACATTTTGCAGAAAATCGATCAATTTATTCGCTTGGAATTTAGTCAAGATTTCCTATAAAAACTTATTTCAAGTATTTCCTCTTTATTCCATGCAATTCAACCTTCGCGTGGAACGCGTTTCAGAACTTTCAACGCTGATGACTGTAATACGCTTCACGGTGGACTAACCACAAATTGACTTCCTGACATGTTTCAAGGAGGACTCAATCATAACATTGTTCCACTAATTTCGATTACTGCTAGGCTCGCTAACGCGAAATTGACGGTGCGTATTTTTAATAGAAAAACAAAAAAAAAAAAAAGAAAAAGAAAACCACGCATATACAGTGGGTGTAGAAAGTATTGGTACACCGATCAATTTTCAAAAAACCTATATAAGATTGTAATTTATTAACTTATTTTTTATAAACAATGACATTCTACATATTCTTGGAAATCTCTAAAATAGATATTTTACAAAGAAAATAGCTATTTATGTAAACAATTAATCGATAGAAATATTGAAGCAATAAGTATTCGTACAACTGTTTCATTTTTAAAACTTCATACATATATATATATAGAGAGAGAGAGAGAGAAATTTACATTAATTTATAAGCATATAACACTTTCTTTGTGGGATTTCCTCTTGATTTTATAATTATTGTAACTCTTCTAAGCATTAAATTAACTAAATTATTAGTTATTCAAAGCGAGATCTTCAATTCCTCTATTAGAGGCATTTTTAAAAGTACTTTACTGAAAATTTGATGTCTTCTAATTCGTACGGAGCAATAAACTAATGTGTTTATGTTACAAACTCTACTGTAAATGGTTCGTCATAAGAATCGTACAAGTACTTTTACCTACTTTTCGCATTTTTTTTTGTTAATTTCACAAAATATATTAACTAGTAAATGTTGTTTGGACTATATCTATCATAGAGACTTCCGAGAATTTGTAAAATATCATTGATTATAAAAAAAAGAAGTTAAGAAACTACAATTTTACAGAAAAGTCTTTTGGGAAATTGATCGGTGTACGAATACATTCTACACCCACTGTAAAATTTAATCTGCGTCGAGAGATTCGCGTTACACGAAATACTTGAAAAGTCAACAACTCCTATGGAATGGATATGCGACTTTATCGAACAGCCCATTTCCAAGTGGTCGTTCAATCACTTTACTGTTACCAACACGTTTCTGCGTCGACCATTGAATCTTTGCTAACTTCGATATCAACATTGTGTAACCGTGCAGTCATCGAATAGCTCACTGTACATGTCGACATGTAACCACTATGTGCGTGCGTCTTTTGAACTGCTGTGCGTTATTAAATCTGCTACTGGTTGTTTTTGAAACTAGTCACCGTGTATTAATTTTCTATGGTGTACTTTTCGATATAAAAATACAGTGTTTATGAAATATAATTAAATACAAAGAAAGTCGGTCCAAACACTTGGAATAATAAATGTTTCGAACCCTTATTTAAGTTTCTTTCATACAGAAATTATAACCGAGAATAGAATGAAAAGTAATAGAAAAATTGAACGTTAACTTATGAACACGATCCAGTAAAGTAAATATTTAATTTACGAAAAGTAATCATATTTCCGATATTTATTATTGGAAACGTGATTTGTCTCTATACGAAGGTTATTTGCATATTTTCGAATCTGATTTGTGGGAATTGTCCGTTGATCAGGTGACAGCGGCCTTCCTAGTCCATTACAGTTGCAAAATAGGACACAATTATCTTTTTAGAGGACTCGCATCTGGTTTGACAGTTTGCATTATTCTATTACGGTTGATCGGAAAATTCAGAATGACATATTCAAATGATTCGTTCGCTCGTTCCATCGCAGTGGGCCCCCAATTAACCGTACACCCTGCACGTAACGTGCAATTAAATTACAATCAATCGTTCCATACGTAGTAATAACCAGATACAGTTTGCGTTCGCTGAATTTAGTTTCGACGTTAAATCTGATTCTTCGATATACTTTTTTCGTGGATGTTTATTATTCACGAATGCGTAGGTTGTATTAATTTGTTCGATTCGAATGTACGCGATTGGAAATGTCGAAATTATTTGTTTATTGCATATACTATGTACGATGTAAATGCAACATACTGTATAAATATATATTTACTTATATTTGTATTGTATATGTTAGAATTGCATTTTTATAAACTTTATTTTCCAAAGGATTACAACATATACAGGGTGTCCAAAAAATGTTGGAGGTCCTTGAAAAGGGTGGTTCAGGGGGTGATTTGAAACAACTTTTTCCTTAGCAAAATTGTTGTCCGAAGCTTCGTTGAGAAGATATTAACGGAAAACACTGACCAATCAGAGCGCGCGTATACTGTCGGAGCGGCCGCGATAGCGATGGCTACGCGCTAGGTAGCCGCTCTCGTACGCGAACAAGTGACTCGACGTGCATCGAAGGATATTGACGCGGCCGCTCAGCGCGTAGCCTTCGCTACCGCGGCCGCTCCAACGGTATCCGCGCGCTCTGATTGGTCGGGTTTTATTTATTAATATCTACTTAACGAAGTCCCATCCGACATTTTTGCAAAGGAAAAAGTTGTTTCAAATCACCTCCCGAACTACCCCTTTCAAGGACCTCCAACATTTTTGGGACACCCTGTATAAGAATGTTAGAGGAAAGATGTCCAAAATTCACGACGTTTCTGCTTTAAGGAAAAACAGATCCTTTTTCTCAAGACTCGAAAGTGGCAATCGTTGCATTGCAACAGTATACATAAATACAAGTTTATATATATTATGTATATAGCATATTTAAAATAATAAATCAATATATGTATAATACGTATATACTATATGAAAATTAACATTAAAATGATCAATAATTAAGGTTTAAAATAAACATTTTTTACTTTCATTTATATACATTAAAATCTATGTAGATCTTCCTTACATAGTATATGCTTGATACAAATGTAATTGCCTTCTAAAAGGTTACCTCGTAAAACCGGAATTAAACAGAACATTCTAAACAAATTCACGTGACGTAACAGTCGATAAAATTGATGTTCGAGCGGGGTCTGAAATGACCCAAGAAGTATCAGCGATTATCCTAGGGATCCATAAGGTCGACAAACGAGTAAAGGTAGTACAAAGTAATTGGCACAAAGTAAACGTGGAACTGGATTCACACCAGATTTAGTCGCGAGAAGCATCTCATTGTGTAAGATTCTGTGAATCAGCGAAGCGTGTACGGTTCTTTGAACGCGAGGCACGATGTCACGATTCGCACGTACGCTTGTAAAATCATTGTCTAGTCGCGTGGATTATTTTTGCATACGCGTTTCCAACTTTATGTTTTCCTTTTGCATTTTGCACGACCGCCGACAATGACATTACACGTTGGGAGGCAGGTGACATTTGCGATTGAATCTAGTCGACCCGTGAAATATTAAACACAGGCTCTCCGTGTTGAGCTGCTTTTAAGCAACCATTTTTGTTCTTTTTTTTTATTCGCGTCACGCAGCGGGAACGACGGCAAGCCAGTGGAAGTAAAAAATAAACTCGTACTTTTATCTCTTTCCTTTTAACCCTTTGAATAAATTATTTTAGTATTACGAATGTAACGATAATTCAAAATTGAATTGACCCGAAATTGAGATAAGAATTTTTCAGAAAAATATTTGTCAAACATTTTTCAAATAACGTTGGAATTTACTTTGCTTTTTAGTTCATGGAACTGATGAGGTTTGGCTACTGTGATGATCAAACATGTAATGTTTATGTCATGGTAAATGGGCGAGGTTCAGCAATCGCTTTTTGCAACCTAACCCCAACCCTAACAGATCACTTTACAGACCATGAATCACGCGAGGTACAACCCTTATTTGTACGCCATGTTAATCTGCTTCTGGCGATGAGCAAAGTTATCATCGAAATAAGAAATACTAGATAACCGATAAATAAAATTAAGTAACTAGATTGAAACAAAATTAATGTATTAGGTTGTCCCAAAAGTTTCTTTCGCTTTATTAATAAGTAATACATGCACAATAGTTTATGTTTTATGTTACATTACTGAATTGTGCACGATTCATTTTGCTCTATTACTGTTACAACATGAATATCTATGAAATTAGATTGTCTATTTATATAAACATGACCGTATAAAATAATTGAGTGCAACTCGCGAAAGAAGCTTTCGGGACAACCTAATACTAGTCACTTAATACATTGAAATTTCTTTCACTATTTTTCACTTGGACATTGGATCGATATTATTTATTTAATAGGGTTTATACTGTTTATAAAGATTAACGATTAAAAGCAGAACCATGCATCGCGTGTATCAGCGGATAATGCATGGATTTGTTCATCATTTCCAAACCAGCGATCATGCAAACTACACGGAGGACACGTAACGCGAATAATTGATTTTTGGATTAATTCTAATTCGTTAAATAAATCTAAAACTCGAATCGTACGATGAAATATTTAATGAATAACTAAGGGAACTAAAGATAGGACCCAATGAAAAAAAAGTCACGAATAATAATAATATAATAATAATTGTTATATTGATTCCACGCGTCATCTATTACTCGAATAAAATTCTGCTCATCTCTGTCAATAGATCCTTCGCGAATGCTTCTTGCAAGTGGCATGGTGACTAAGAATTATTACATCATGATTGGTTTATAGGCGAAGTGTTAACACGTTGATCGCCATGTCACCCACATGTGGGTGACAGTGCTTTCAACTGAAGAACTAACGAAATTAATTCCGAATGTCACGCATCAAAGGAAATGAATTTAAACAAAATTCATGAATTTTGATGAAATTACAAGAATAAATACGACGATAAATGTTTGATTATGCAGTCTCCAATAGTTTAAATAATATTTCATTTTAGTAGAAACTATAAAGAATATTTGTTTGGCAGTCGACGTGTTAAAACCTCGAATAGAGACCCGAGAGTGCGGATTCGAATTCGAACCGACAGTCTCCAGGTTTTGAATTAATCATTATCAAATAAAAAAAAAATAAAATAAAATTGTATCAATTCAATCGGTAACAATTATCACTTTGCCCTACTATCGAAATGCAGCCCGAGATTCTAATTGGGCCAACCACAGTATCTCATTTCGCTGTACGTAACGTGGAATTAAATGAAAGTGTCTCCGATCCGAGCAATCTAACACCACCTATACTAACAGCCGGTTTCAACACGTAGGAACGTTAACTGTATTGTTCCAGCTGGTTCAAGTTAGGATCAAATGAAAGTACTGTGATTTCCGTGTATGTTACAATCTCCAATTATTTATTGGTTATTTCTATTTATTTAACCTCTGTATTGGATTCGTTGTAATGAAAATTGTACTAACGAAAATAATACAGAGGGAGATGAGAAGTGAAATAAGAAAGGGTGTCCCAAAAATGTTGTAACACTGTGTTGTTGTTGTAACGTTATTTATAAGACACGTGACGAGAAACTTTATACGGAAAGCGTGTCGTTAAAAATGGACGACAATTTTCGTTATTACGGTACTATAGAAATACTCAGTACCCTATAAAATTTCATATAATAAGCTTTCTTTACATAATCTCATTTTATTTTCAATCGTTAAAAGGCAGTATGCTTAAACGAGGTTTGAATTAAACAGATATTAAACAAATGTGCTCTGAATTAAACGATAGGACGTTTTCAAATAAATGTTTCGTTATTAATATGTAAACAATCTAATTTCATAGATATTCATGTTGTAACAGTAATGGAGCAAAATGAATCGTGCACAATTCAGTAATGTAACATAAAACATAAAACATTGTGCATGTATTAATTATTAATAAAGCGAAAGAAACTTTTGGGACAACCTAATACAAAAGACGAGTTCTGCAGTCACAAAAATTGAGTTAGTTCCATCAAGAATATTTTGAATAAGCATTTTCCAAGTTTTCCTACAAGCGACGACCAGCGATCGAGACAAATGGTTTACCTCCTAGCAACGAAAAAAAAGAAAAAAAAAGAAAAAAAAATAGAGAATCCTCCAGCTGTGTTTACGTTTAAATCGTTGGTCGCCCGACTCGAGCCAAGTGCGTTTGGCGGTCATCGCGAACTCTCTGGTCTACCGATGTTTTGAGAACACGTTGAACCTGATCCAAGCATGGTCAAGGCACCGTAAACTAACTGAAATCTTGACTTTCTCGACGCAGTAAACTTGAAAAGTGTGTTACTCTTTCGTGGTCGGTCGAAGAGACGCGGACCGAAAGCGAGAGACTTATTCAAATACTCGAATGGTTCTGGCTTGAAATTCGATACGAAAGGACTCGATTTCTCAAACCTAGTCGGGAGTATTCGGTCATTTGAAAGTGCTAGTTCCTGCACGCTGACGTTTTAAATGAACAGCACTGTCGGGGCAGAAATCTGCATAAATTACGTATCCGCGTTATAAAGCGAGCACCAGAGGCTTTGTATTAAGGCGCAGAAATTAATTCTGCGGTTCTACGTTCAATCTTTTATAACTGTAGTTTATGTATTAGATCGTCCGGAAAGTTCGTGCCAATTTATGAGAAAAATTCAAAAACACGTTTGAATTTTAATATATATTTATTGAATTACATAGGTGCCATTTTGTTCCACAACCTTTTCAATCACTTCGATATATTCAGACCTGTACCATCCACCAAAAATCGGCATGGACTTTCCGAACAACCCAATAGAAATGTTTACACGCCAGTGTTTCATATTAGAATATCTTTCAAATTCTCGACTTAACACGTTGATCGCCACGTCGCTCATATGTGGGGGACAGTGCTTTTCACCGAAGAACTAAAAAAATTCATTCTGAAAGTTAAGCTTCACAGGAAATGAATTTAAATGAAATTCGTGTATTTTGATGAAGTTACAAAAATAAATACCACGACGAATGTTTGATTACGTAGTCTCTAATAGTCTGAATAATATTTAATCCTAGCAGAAATTTTCAAGAGTATTTCTCTGGCAGTCAACGTGTTAATCTCCATGAATTCATTTTTACAATGAATATACAGTCAGTGTAAGAAGTATTCGTACAGCAACCCATTTTAAATAAAGGGTTCCTGTGCGAATACTTATTACACTTACTGTAGGTATCACGTGCTCGCTATAGAATAATTATTGAGTAGTAAAAATTATATTGAAAGAAATTAAACGCGTCACTTTTGCATCATCAATGTTAAATTGTTTTTATCAGAATAATTTACCTCGAGCACGTGAATTCTTAACCTTTAACGCGAGTTTTTACCACTTCTTTTTCAATTTAAAAAAAAAAAAAAAAAAAAAAAAAATTCTCGGGAAAGTCCAACAAATAATTTGTTCCATCAGAACATCTTCTAAATGTTTCTCGGAGTGACCAGCGCACAAAGAAACACAATTTATACTGTTAATTACGTACTGCAATTCGTGACCAATCAAAATTTAAAATTATCGCGAAACTCGCTAGGTTGATAAAAATAATCTTCATTTTTTACTGTCATGTTTCTGAACGAAAACATTTTGTTTGCTTTGTGCTAGGTCATTCAGAGTGGTCATAGGACGCTATAATTCGTTAGCTAGAACGATCTAGGAACCATGGACGCGGGCAACATGTGTCATTCAATATTAATCGTTGGGAATCGGTTCGGTGGGAAGAACCAGCGACACGTTTCGTCGTGCTGCATCATTTCATTTACGCACGAAGCGACAGTGATCAAAGCAATGAGGAAGCATAATCGAAATACATAGTGGGAATGTCTATTTTGCTTTCGTGTTTTCACAAGCGCGCCGCACCGCTAACGACTAATGTCCGACGAACAGGGATAGAAAATCTTTTCCTGATACGTGCGAGGAATGGCCGACAACGACGAATATTCCACACAATGGAAACGCACGATGCATTAATTAACTAGCGAAACGTGTTGCTTGAACGTAACGTAAAATCGAAAGAATATCATCTTTTATTATTTGGAATATCGTAAGAATATACAGTGGGTGTACAATGTATTCGTACACCGATCAATTCTCCCAAAAGACTTTTCTGTGAAATTGTACTTTCTTAACTTCTTTTTTTATAATCAATGATATTTTACATATTCTCGGAAGTCTCTATGATAGATATAGTCCAAACAACATTTACTAGTTAATATATTTTACGAAATTAATAAAAAAAAATGCGAAAAGTAGGTAAAAGTACTTGTACAATTCTTATGACGAACCATTTACAGAAGAGTTTGTAACGTAAACACATTAGTTTATTGCTCCGTACGAATTAGAAAACATCAAATTTCCAGTAAAGTACTTTTAAAAATAGCTCTAATATAGGAATTGAAGATCTCACTTCGAATAACTAATAATTTAGTTAATTTAATGCTTAGAAGAGTTACAATAATTATAAAATCAAAAGGAAATCCCACGAAGGAAGTATTATATACTTATAAATTAATGTAAATTTCTTTTTTTTTTTTAATGAAGTTTTAAAAATGAAACAGTTGTGCGAATACTTATTGCTTCAATATTTCTATCGATTAATTGTTTTTTTCTTGTTAATTTCGCAACTTACATAAATAGCTATTTTTTCTTGTAATCTATCTATTCTAGAGATTCCCGAGAATATGTAGAAATGTCATTGTTTATAAAAAATAAGTTAATAAATTACAATCTTACACAGGTTTTTTGGAAATTGATCGGTGTACGAATACTTTCTACACCCACTGTATTTTTACTTGAACTAAAATTAGAAACGATCGAATGAAAAGGCACTAAATTAATTTCTACATCTAGCATTTTATAAAAATCAAAAACCCCCTTTGGAATTCTATATTGCCAAGAAATTTAACCATCGAAAAATTAAATAAAGATAGATTAAATTTTTTGTACATTCTTGATCCCCAATTACGTTATCAAGCAACCATTCGAATTATTGTAGCTACCGAAAACAATTTCTGGTCGTTCAAGGCGAAATACAATTACACTTTCTAATTCGGATTGTAATTATTCTCGAACAAATAGAGACTTGACTATCTTCTATCCGGAATTTCGATCTAGATGAGAATTTTGGCTATTTCTGTTAGAAACTAGCTATATGACATTGAGGTTAAGCGTCACGGATTCCAGAAACGTGTAACTTTAGATGTAGGTCATCGGCAATGAAAGAGAAAGTACCTTAGTAAATAGAAAACAAGTTCAGAAAATGTCCTTATCCAATCGTGAAAGGGAAAATAACGAGCAACTCCTGGCGCACCCAGCAATTAAATTCAAAATCGCTCAACAAAGACGATTTCCTTTCTGAAATCCCAATGAACTTAACGAACTTCCGGCTGGAAAAGAAACTGTGGAGTTTGTTACGTTTAGTTTTCTAATAAAAAGACAGATGCGACGCGCAAATACAATCATCATTTATCAATGTTACTCTACACGGCTTCGTGACAGGGAAAACAAAAGTATTCCAGAATCAAAACTGATCGTTTACGGTATTCTTCGTTGTACTGGGCTGGTGCTTGATTAAAAACCATCGGGCTCTATTACGTATCAGCTGATTAGGCTGCACACACGCCACGGACGTTACTCGCAATTTTCATTGGTGATGATTCCTTCAAATTATCAAAGATTTTCTATTTTTGAACTTTCCGACTCCTAAATTAATTACGTCATGTATCGATGAAAATTGTACGAAAATAATTTTCTAAAAAAATGACATCATTTTTTAAGAAAATGTTCTCTCAGTCTGGTTCGTGTTGAATCAATCAACGGTCGCGACTTCTACTCGCAGGTTTCTTTACGAAAGTCGACACAAAACAATTTATCACCTGCTCGCGAAATTGTCCGAGACTTTTTTTCATTCCGCGTATCGCAACAAACACGATCACGAAGGTTCCAGGAATTCATTTAACCACTCGCTTCGTATCAATCGCTACGTAAACCATTTGAGTGAAATATTTTTACATGGGAATTATTTTTATTAGTTTGTCTGGAAAGTCCGTGCCGATTTTTGATAGGTGGTACACGTCTGTTTAGATTGGAATGGTTGAAAACAATTAACATGGGTGCATCCCTTAAAAGGTATAAAGGTCGTGGAACAAAATTTATATAATTATTTATATAATTCAATAAATATATAACAAAATTCAAATATGCCTTTTGAATTTTTCTTAAAAATTGGCACGAACTTTCTGGACAACCCAATAACATGGACTGTCTTGCTTAACAGGTGTCTCCTCTTTGCTCACAATTTCTATACGCACCAACAACGCATATTAGTAATGTATATTTCACGAAGCGAGGTGAAAAAATAGAAACGTCGCACTTAGACGTTCGCTGCTATAAATCTAAATCGTATCGCGCCTAAAGGGTCGATGCTCGTGCATTATCGTTATTACTCGATCGCGATAAATCACGAAAAGCAGAGAAACGTAGAACCGTAAACAAGGACGACCAGCAGCCCGTGCACCTATCAATGAAGTTAAGAGGCACGTATATCACGCAGGTGTAACACGTCGCCCCGAGCACCTCTCAGGGTATCGTGCGAATTTTCACGAAACAGGTGGCAACAGCGCGCAGGTCCAAGAGACGGGCCGAGGGACGAGGAAAAAAGAACGAGCGCACGCGTTCGATCAGCTAAAGTCACACGATGAGAAAACGCACGGATACGGTGAAAGAGTGACGGAAAACGTATACGTTAAAAAAATAAAGAACAGATCCCGAACGCGGAAAGAAAGACAGAAATCGGGGACGACGGTCGAGTGAACGGAACCGTGCACTCACCTTAGGCCTGTAGAACCATTTTCTGATAGACTCCATCGCAGGGCCGTCGAGGATGTCGGCAGGCACACGGGCGAGTCGTCACTGCGCCTCTTGCGGCCAAAGCACTTGCGACATAGCGAAACGTGCCACCGCGACCTTAGCAGAAACCGTCACACCACGAGACACCACCAGCCGACCGCATACGAAACGGAGTTTCTTTGTCGGGCAGTAATCCCACCGTTAAATGTACGACCATCGACGATTTCGCTCGGTCCACGCATCCGAAACTGCGCGTGAAACGTGAATCGCGCGTCCGTACGACTGACTGACCGAGAACAGACTGCAAAGGCGCAGCTCCCTGTCGCGCATGCGCCCGCACGCCAACATGGCCGCCGTGAAGTGGGGGTTTCGTGCGCGACCGCCATCTGCGTCGAATTCAAATTAATAGAATTGCTTGGAACACAAAATCACGATCGTACTAAAAATAGAATAGTTTTATGCGATATTAGCAACAAAATATTGAAAGATATATAAGAATTATTCTTATTTTAGACTTATTTGAATGAATTCAAATTTTAATCTACATACAAATTAAGAGTATGTTTTATTTATAAGGTGGGAGGACGTGTAACTTTACTGTAACACCTAATGTACCACCTCTAGCATTTGTTCGTTTTTTACGTTACTCTCTTCATCACTCTCTGGCATCCCCATTAGAAATGAAGTCTATCGGGGCCGCTCTTACAAAATACAAAGAATATATGAAAAGTCTAACTGAGTTTTAATAAAGGCAGGCTCAGCTTGCAAATGATATTAACTGAGTATGTATAATATTAGAATTAAGTATAACAAGAAACCTAACGTCCCAGTCCTGAGAATGAGAATGAGTGTGAACAAATAAGAATGAACGATGCATATTAAACAAAAGGAAAAATATTGTTTTTTTAAATGTAAATAATTTAATGAAGAAATAAAATAGAGACCAAGTATGGAAGGATGAAAGTTTAAAATAAAATATAAAGAATGATAAAGGAATGGATGGATGAGAACAAGAAAATCATATAAGTTGTAAGAAATGTTAAAAATAGTGCATCACACAGTAGTGTAATAAGGATGTAAACTTTCCTTTCACACTTTAAATAAAAACGCAAAAACGCAATCGAGGCCGCTCTTGAGCAAATTTAGAAATAGTGGCGCCATCGGTGGGAAAACGCCCAAGTTTGTAGTGAAAATAGTTCCTATTATTTTAATCAATTATACTTTCTTTTTCATAAATAAATAATTGATACGATTTTATGCTTTATAATACTATAATACGCTAGTTAATATTTCGAATGTATCATTTTTATCAATAATTATTTAATGCAGCCATAATTATCGACTTTGTGGTGACCTCTACTTCCACGAGACTCAAAGAAAAGCGCGTAGCTTTTCGATAAAGACATATTCCACCTGAAGGCGGGAAAAATCCAGGAAACGCATAGCGCCACCTTCTTCCCAACTTTCTCTTCTTCCGAAAAGCGAAGGAAAAAGTCAGTTGGTGGATAGCGCTTGCAAAGAGATCATCAGAAAGAGTGAAAGAAATAAAGTCGTTTTCTTGTAAAAATCTTAGAAAGAAGTGTATATAGTTTTTTCTGTATATATAGTTTTTCTGTATATAATGACAATAGTATAGCCGTGTGAAGACAGTGTACATAATATATATATAGCCTTTCGCGCCTTCTAAATACGCTCCTGCCTAAACGTCGATAAAATAGAACTTGATTAAATCAATTAAAAAGCCTCAACTTTTTAATTAGTGGTGCCATCTTTTAGAAACGGTGGAAACTATTTTTGCTACAAACTTGAGCGTTTTCCCAACGATGGCGCCACTGGTATTAAAAAAAAAACCGCGTAATTTAAAATATGTATGCAATTCTTTCTACGAGCTAATGTTTCATTCAAGGTAAAAAACTTGAAAGTTAATCCAGTCACAGTCTCGACACACGTGTATTGGAAGGTATGTTGATGATTTTAAATGTAATTGTTATCTATTAAATATGTTTTTACATATAGATTTCGACTACTTTGAAATTATTTCACGATAAGTTGTAGTTGTTTATTACTTCGACCTTGTATATAAGACATAAACAGAAACTTGAATCAGAAACGAAATTATATGAAATTTGGGTTAGAAATAAGATTACCAGCGGTACACAGAAGGAATTTAATAATATTATCTTGAAATTTAACATATTTTGATCTACGTGACTAGATTATAAAAAAAAGCAATTAAAAATGTATGACTTTAACAATGTTAAATATTATAAATCACAAATTATGCACATACGTAAGTTCCACATTTTAAGTATACATTTGGATTTAAAATTACAAAATAGATTCCAACAAATCTACTTAATATTAAAATTGTCTAAGCCTCGAGTCGATAAGATAATGAAGACAACGCATTGAACTCTAATGTACAAGTACATTGATCACATAAACTATGACCTAAAACAAATTGCAACATCATGTTTTAAAAATTCCTTCAATTACATTAACGAATGTCATCGATGCAAAATATAATTCTATTAACAAAAATAATAATGAAAACTAACACTAACCTTTTACTTCTTGAGATTCGTCTACACATGTTAAAGAAATGGAATGTATATTTCTACCATAACGAGTAACAATAAGTTTTTAAACACCTAAAGAAAGATTCAAATGCGGGTTAATCGAAAACACATCGAAACGAGTGCTATTTCCAACTAACTTGTTGGTCATAAATCTTAATAGAGTAGAAATAGAACACACCTTGTGCTTGTACTCTCAAGAAGTAATGTATAATTGTAGTTTTAGTTGCTTTGCTTAAAACTTTTTGAAAATAAGTCTAATTAAGTATTTAATATTGGTCTAATAACATTTCTAATTTGTAACTAGATTTTAGAATTTAATTTTCGAACATTTCGTAATTAAATTATCAATCAAGATGTAAATTACTAATACTAGTAAAAATATATTATGAATTTCTTGTTACATGGCGAAAATGTAAATTTTGGAAATAGACTCTCGCGTAATTAAATACCGTCGAACATTATTAAATATACATACATTAAACAGTGCATAGCTCAAAAAGTTATAAGCAAAATACTTCTTATAAACATATGTATTCTATGCTCAGTTTTGTGCAATAACACTTCACGATTGGCTGCCAAAACACTCCTCATAATTTCGGTTACACCCTCCATATATTTTTCTCAAAAACTGTAAGTGTTACCATAAATACTGGTTATGTAACTACAGAAACATCTAGTATTCGACACAAGCATCACTATACATTTGCTTGAAAAATGCAAGATTTTATAGCTCGACAACTTACAAAAAAATCCTTGTAGAAAAAGAATGCTTGTCCAGTCTCATCTACGACAGGTGTCCCTATTGACTTAGTTTACCCTTTAGCTCCATGATGATAGCTTTTTTCGTACTATTCCAGTTTTAGTTTCACAACCTGAGATTCCTTTTTTTTTTTCTTTTTTAATTTAAATTCTGAAAAATATCAGCCTTCTAGCTCAATCAATTTTCCAGATATTAAATTTTCAAGTCCATTCTCCTTAACAATACAATATCTCGTTCTTGTTATCCTTTCATAATTTTAATTCTTTTACAGCAGTATCGGATGACTAACAGTGACTAAAACACTTATTCTACTTATTTACTAGTGTCGAATGACACCTGATACATACGCGACCCTACGTGTCATTCCTACTTTTCGATCTATTGCGCTAAGACCACGACCACGTAGACCTTGTTTAAGTTGTCGAGCTATACTATGTAAGTAGTAATTCCAACTCTTTTGCTTTTAATTGCAATGCACTACCATGTCTCGCGTACAATCTATGCGAACTCACTATTTATCTAAGACATCTATATCACTTGAAATGAGAGTAGTTGAGTAACTTCTTCTTGTATCATATTACATAAATCGTTTTTTATCTTTTTTTTTTGTTAAAATACTTGAATCACATAAGTAACAATTTGTCCATTACAAACATTCAAAGTCATAATATATCTTTAATAGATTGCCACACAATAGATAAATTATTTCAATCGGTATGATCTAGTAAGTTTCACCTAAAATAAAAAAAAAACATTTAAGTGAATCATCAGTATTATTGCACGGTAAAATATATCGGGAAACGTTTTAAGCAATAAATGAATAATACATCTTATAAATTATAAGCTTTCGTATCTACGACATATTGTTTCCGTGATTTTTTTCAATTTAAAATACAAGATACCAATTTAAGTAACCTGTTAATGTTTAAACGATAATATTAAATTTTATAAAATACATAGAATTTTAATTAACCTTGTTAATAAACTACTAAACGTATATAAAGATATATTAAACAATCAAGATAATTTATTCATAAAATAAAATTTTCGAATTATTTAGGCACAAAGTAGATACTTATAATGAATAACATATCAATAATATAAAAAACTCCTTTTGATATTCAATTTTCACTTACACGTGTCCATCAAATTTGTAAAATTACTCTTAAACATTAATCAAGGCAGCATGTAAATATTAATTCACACCACAATTTAAAAGTTACAAAGGATTTCAAATTTATTAAATCGAAAATAATTTTGCAATAATCGAACACAAATTGACTTAACGAGATTTATAAGATATAAAAACATTAACGTTAAAATTTGTTTAAATTCCTTATAGAAATTCCATTAGCGAACATTTTTACAGAGAAAAATTCTTAAAAATTCATTAAATCACATCTGTTCTGCTTTGTACCAATAGTGTTTGTATTTTTAAAGTACAGCTGAAAACGGATTGATACGATTATCTAGAGTCTGGAAAAATATTACTGAAATCGAACTAACACTATTAGGGTTAGAAGTCTAATGGAAACACGGCAAGTTATTTTGTAGACAAAACTTGGACTTTCGAAATTCCTATAGGACCGCAAAAATTGGAACGCGTGGTCGGTTAGTATTCAACGTTGAATTATTCATTAAATGACAATATTAATTAAAATTTTTAATGTATAGTTCGAAAAATGGAGAGACAAAAGGCATATTTCTGTCATAATGCCCAAAACATACAAACCTTATGCAACAAGCTTTAACGATCAAATGTGACAACAATTAATGTATTTTATTTAATTTATCATTTCAAGTAAAACATCGCCATAAACTTCAAATTTTGTATACGTAACTTTCCCCGTGTATCATAAACTCGTTGTAAATTTAATAAAATCACTATATAATAGTACATGTTTTTTCGCTAAAAAAACAAAATCGTTTGATCAGACAAAAAGTTACACGACCCTATGTATGAAAATACGAGACGATTTTTCTGTCTACCGATTATATGTACAAATTTTGACATAAACATATTCACAAAACTAATGAACGTCACGCCGAAATTTCTCAGCAACAATTTAATACTAAAATATATAGGAAGAAATGCATAAGAAGATATAAAAGTAGATGGCACATGGTCTTCCGAAGTTAAAAAGAAAATCATAAATTAAGATGCCACTCGTTGCGGCATTAGTAACTTAATGAAGCAGGACGAAGGTGTTTCAACGTTACTACTATTACTAACGAACTTAAAACTTAAGGCATAGGTTTCTGCAATGCGTGAAAAATATCGTTGGCAAGATGAAGAGCTACATTCGTTGACTTGAATGCGTGTTAATGAAACTGGAGTATCGATTGTCCTCTTCGCAAACTCGTTGTTTAACTGTACCCAAACTGCACTTTTCGACACTGACAGAGCCATTTGATGATTCGAGCGTTGCGCTCGACGATACTCGGGGGATCGCTGACCCTCTGGTTGCAATCCTCGTTGCTCATACCAACGCTACAATTATTGTTCTGCCATTGGCTGCCCTGATTTGTTTGGTTGTTCCCAACCCACGAGTAAAGACCTAACGCCGAGTCGACGGAGCTGACGCTGTCGAAAAATACAGGCGACGACGTCTTCGAGTCTGGTTCCGTGATACGTTGATAATTATCTGAATCGAGACCCAAACGATCAAAGAAGTTCTCGAGTTGAGTTATTGACCGAGGAGGTCGAGCAGGCACTTTGTTAGATCGACCATTGTCTTGGCGCCAGTAGCGATCACTGATATCTGACTTTGATCTCAAAATTGGCCGACCGCGGCCTTCTTTCCAGCCGTCGGAAAACCTGGCAGAACAATCACAATATTGTTTGAGCATTCACAATATTGTTCAAGGCTGACAACAAGGAGAGACGAATACAGGATGCAACGACAAGGAAAGCGCCTGAACTATGAGATGTGGAAAGGATACGGCAAGATCAAAACGAAAAACCACAGCAAGAGTCTATACAAAGATATACAACCTGGCTTTCAAGTTATAAATCTGTTAACTATATCCTCCTTCTACTGTTCACTCAGGGCACCAACAGTAATTCAATTTTAATAAGCCAGAATTATTTCTAATTATGTAGCCAGGTCTTTCATATTCTCTGTAAGTTCACTAACTGTATTTACATACCTTGAATTGCATGTTGGGCTATAGTCCGTTTGACTGTTGCTACTTTCGGAATCAGGACTGTAATGTTTCACAACGGAAGGCGGGGTACCGTTAACATAACTACTACCGCCTCTCGAGCGTTCTTTTTCCGTTGAGTGTTGAGTAGATGCACCACTGTCGCGCCGTATATGACTCCAGCAATCCTAAAGAGAATGTTACACGTTCAATGAATCTAGCGGTTCCAGTTATAGACTACGTGACAGATGTTTCAAACGTACTTGTATTATCGGTGGCGGTTCGCTACGGTGCGTACAGTGCCCGGATGATCCGCCAGAATCCCTCGCGGTTGCCCCATGGCTCAGTTTGCTGGAACCTGAAGACTTGTGCGTTCGACCACCGGATGATAGCACGCTGCTGGCATCACCGCCACCAGATCCGAAGGAGCGTCTAATATGTCTGGAACTGAAATGATCAGAAACCGTATACACGACGTTCCGCAATCCGTGTTACAACCGAAATGAAGGTGCTTCTAGTGCATGGAGCTGCAAGGTTGCCTCTTGTACAGAAAGGATTCACCATGTCTTCTACCGTTTAACTTGTGCAGAATGGTTCATCGCAGGTTAAGACATCTCCAGAAGTATCGAATTACTAATATTTTATACATAGCAACAGGGGCTTGTGATGAATCATCTTGCAAAAGTAGGTTAAAAGGACAGGTTGAGTCCTCTTGTGAATGATGTTCATACTATGAGAGAAAGCTGTCTTCCATTCATGAAATGTGTTTCCACGAATAATGATCAATAGTGAAATAAATAAACAAAATGTATTATATGTCTTTGATCTGTTTTCAAACACAAAATCATGTCGTCGGTTGTAATACTTATTGCGGGACTGTAGTCTCATATTTAAAAATATATATATATAAAATGAACATTGCAATTAACACTGCTTTGATTTCTGATTGTGAGTAGTGTCCATTTGAAGGGTACTCATGCTTCCTATAGTCTACAGTCTAATCAACTTCAATTAGTCGCTCAAAACCCCGATGTGAATCATTCATACAAGACGCAATTTCTAGTTTCACTCAATCCTTCAGCGTAAATACCACAGCATTGTGAAGGCTCTTCTCTTCCTTTCATCTCTCGAAGACGAATGGAGCAAACGTAATTGAGTTTCTGTTGCCTTGAAGATAAAAGGAACAACTTTGCAATGGTACACCACGCGTTTGGAAAAAATCGATTCCCATTGTCACTCTCTCGCCTTGAAGATCCTAAGTATAGACAGATCACACTAATACCTTTGCAGCGAAGGATTAATCTCTTCTGTTTGACTACTTGTGTATTGTTAAGCTATACATTCTGGCCAATATGACCTTAGAAGTACAAAGGGTTATACTAAAACTTTTATTAATCATACATGGAAAGTTGCTAAGTATCTATCTCATCTGTGTTGCGCATAACAACAGAGACATGCTATAGCTCTACATAAGCACTTTAAAACCGAAGGTAAACAGGTTGGATCCAGTTCTTATTGGTGTCCTTGAGCGACCAATTGATCGTACCCCCAACCACTGCTGGCAAAGTATCAGGAACCATTTCCAGAAGGACTGAGCAATTCCTGAGCAATGTTAACTGCAAAATTCTAGGCCATAAAAGCTTCGAGGGCCTCGAGATATTCTGAACATTCGGCCATTATAATTTCAGCGAGACACGCGTGAAAACGCTCTAAATACCTGCGGTAACAGACAGCATCCCGCTTGAAACTGTGCTCCGAATAATCTGAACTAGTTTCGCAATCCGGGCAATTGTTCGCGGATTGATGGTGCCCCGACGGTTTGGACGACTTCGTCGACGCGCGCGGCGACAGCGACGCCCGTCGTCGAGTGCTCGTGTGAAGATCGGGCAAAGATTTGTGGCAAGCCGTGTTCTCCACCGACTGGGAACTGGTCGATTTTCTTGCGGCCCTACCGGACGTGTGCGAGTGCGAGTTGCTGCGGCCGAATTTGAAGCGGGCGTCCTGTTGCAAGCAGCGCTGTGAACATAAATTATTGTATTAGGTTGTCCCGAAAGTTTCTTTCGCTTTGTTAACATGTGATACATGCACAATATTTTATGTTTTATGTTACATTACTGAATTGTGCACAAAATTCAACGTGTGAGATTCATTTGGTTTATTCCTGTTACGGAAAATGTTCAAAATATTTTGAATATTCAAATTAATATTAACTTGAGCTGCTATACATTCAAATGTATCGCAATACACAACATAATAACAGATATTCGGTGTTGACAGGAAGACATTTATGATATACCTTTATCTATGTGTTTGTACACATTCGTGTTTGCAACTGCTGATCAGTTTAAAGACGTTCTTGTTCTCTGATTTCTAATTCTAATGTTTCCTAAGATTTCCAATCTTACACATTGAATTTTATTTATTCCATTTTCCTGGTCTGAAGGTCATTTGTAGGTCATATTGTAGTACATGGATGAATTCGTTATTTTGTCAGCTACAACATTATGTTAACGAAAATATATCATTCCATTAAAAAAACATCGATGACCTTGAAATTTTATAAAAAAAAAGACCTTGAAAATTTTTTCCCTTAGACATAATACATAGTTCCTAGACCCTAATACATAGTTCCCAATCTTATCTACTTTCACTTAAACTAAAAATACCAATCGTATTCGATTAAAAAACATAATCCAAGAGCGTTTATTAACACTGTTTCGTAATTTCAAATTCGTAAGCCGAATCTGTCGTTACGAGTATCACAAATTCCGCGACAATCTCGTCGATTATGGCATGCACGTATTTAATACAGTGGAAGAATATGTTACGTCTTCCGTGTTAAACTCACGAACACGTGTATGTACAGCTTCCGGTTACCGACTGCGTTTCCTCCCCGTAGCGCTACCACGGTTACAATTCATTGCCAGTAGTTATTTACACGCATATTCACGTAGGCAAAACGTGCTTAATACGGTCGCGATTGTAATAAATTAGAAAAGTGAAACCGAGTTACACAATTCCTCGTCTGCGTTAAATCGCTAAGTAAAATTTATGCGAGCGTCGCGTTTAATGAAGCGAATTAAAAGAATAGGGGATAAACAAATTGGGGAGACATTCATTTTGAAAAAGGTTAATACAAGAGTTATAAACGATTGACAATAAAGACACAGAATTCATTTCTACGCCTATCTATACGATATTCGTATCGTTCAAATGGTAAATCATCGCTTTAAACGACTTCTAGTGACGTTTCACCTTTCCTCGATCCTCGTCGCGGAAATTGGGCGACAAGCTCCCAGGCGAGTAGCGGAATTTCTCCTCCCGAGGAACGCCGTTCGCTTGAATGACCACTTGCGACGGGTTCTCGGGGAAAAAGACATTCTCCTTGCTGTCGGTGTTTAGCAGTCGACGTAATTTCGTCTGCAGCTGATCTCCACCAGTACTGCTCGGTGGCCCTGAAATCGTGCGCCGCTGCGGAACGGGAACCAACCGTGGACTCTTCGGTGGCAGCGCGGGTGGCAGTGTTTGTTGAGGATTCAGAATGCCGTCTGCTGTTTAACAAAACCGAAACGTGCTTTAGAAACCTCCTTTCGTTATTCGACGCAGTCCTTCGTCGGTCGCTCGGCCGTTAAACGAATAAAGATGCGTTCATTCTCCAATTTAAAATTCTAAATAAAATTCTATTCATGGAGTGTCTTTTTGTAATAAACGAATTAGGCTTCAATGTTTGAACCTTCTCTTAGTTTGTTCACGCTCCCGTGACCGTCTAACATACCGAGACAATGAATGGTGGTAATTATTCTTGCTCTTTTTCATTATTTTTATTATTACTCAACGAGTTTATTCGCCATGACGAGGAAGAATGTACGAGTGCAAACGTATGGAGGTATGAGAGTAACGTTTTTCAAACCGTGGCCCTTGAATGGGAGTTGATGGCGATGAATGAGCCCTCGAAGGAAAGGAGAAAGATGTGGCGAGACAAAAGGGTAGCATTTTAAGTAGCGGAAGAAAGTGGAAGCTTCGCTTTGGCTTTTGGGGACTCGTTCCAAAACGCAGAAGGATGAAAATATTTTCGTTATCGAGGAGAGCTGTCCCAACAGTGTACTAATCTATTAATACAAATGTCTCGATTCGATAGTAGGTTTAAAAATAACCAGAGAACGAAGTGACTGGAATACGCGTCATCTTCTGAGCTACCTTAATCTTAGACAAGGCAAGATGAAAGGGTAAGGTTCAACGAGTCGCTGTTTTGTACGATAACCCTAATATTATTCGTGTAGGTGCAGGCGCAGGTTAAACAATAATTATGATACAAGATTGTCTACTTATGGTAATGAAGACCCAAGTGCATGTTTCTAAGTACACCGTTCCAAACAGTTAAAAAACCACGTCTCTTGGCAATTTTAAACATTAAACTACAAATAAAAACTGAAATTACTTAAAACTGTATCTCACGTCTCTTCGAAAGAAATCCAAAAAATGCGTAAAAGATGAAGTTTCGATGTTTATTGCCAGTTTCATTCATTCGAGAAGAAGATCGTCGAATAAAGAGGGATACCTGGGTTGCGCAACCGTAATTCACGCGGCGTGGCGACTGACATTACCGAGATTAGGTTACGATAGAAAACGAAGATTACATATTAAAGGAAAACGCGGCGTTACGTCAACGCCCAGCAACTCTAATAATACATTAACCGCGTCGTCGATCGCGGAAGTGATAATTACGATCAAGTTAACCCTTGCTCTGCGTCGTGGTGTCGAAACACCCTGGCCGATCGAATCGATCTTTTGGAAGTAACACGAACGGACGCGGGGTATCGTATATCGCATTGGTTGAAATTACTTTGCAGTGGGAAGAAAATACGCGAGGGACCCGGATGCCAACATAAATAAACAAGCGGCCGGTCAACCGATAAGCCAGTGATTTCCAAACTTGTCGAAGGTATAAAAAGGAAAAGAAGAAGCGCAAAGCTTCGTGTCTCTGAAGATAAAGTGCGAAATAAAATGTTTGCAAACGTACTTCGAAAAATTGAACCTGAATAGAAATTTATTCTACTCTGCAAATATTATAATCCAAACTTCACATTTAATATTCTTTTTATATGAGAAAAAAAACTGTACAAACAGAGGATGATTACATTTTCCCTAACACTTCAATTCACATTTCGCGTATCCATTTAAATAGGTGAACGACAACTGATACGAACTCGTAGTAAATGATAAATAAATCGCCCTAGGGGAACGTTCATTTCTGTATTTCTCTTACCAGATATATTTCCCACGTCAACGTACGAAACGAAAAGTTATGATTAGTTCTCATCCGACAAAAGAAGAAAAACTTTTTTTTTTCCATTAGCCGGTATCGCCTAGATCTTCGGCTCCCGTCTGCTTTGAATTCCTGAATGTTATCTAGCCGTAGAAAGGGATAAGCACAATGTCCTTTCCGACCCAGAGACTCCGCGCAACGGATTCTACATCTGTGCTAAACAAAACCGCTGACAGTAAACGAGCCGATCGTTTCCTGACGCGCGACCGAAACGGCTGAAGTATGCTGCCGGGAATACCGCAGCCGTTGACCGCAAAGGATTAAGTGAAAACGTACGATCATTTAATCCGTGGAAAGCATCTGGTATCGTAAAAACCTCAAGCAGTCGGAATACGAGTCGTTCGCGAGCCTTTTCATTAACGGAGGAAAGGTCACAGCGTGGACAAGTGCTTTTCAGGAGGAACTGAAAGGGGGGGAATTAACCCCCTCTTGGAGTGGTAAATTTAGTTCTTGTGTAGTTCATATATTTTTAAAGGGGATGGAAAGGCAATTCGACATTTTACATTTTTGTTGTGATTTATGCTGAGGGTGCGAGGGGAGAATTACTTGTTGTTTTTAATGAGATTTGATTTTTATTTTGAGGGGAATTTAGATGTTGTGGTTGAGGATAAATAAAGTTTCCAGGGCCTTTGGATGAGAGGTACTTCTTACAGGATTATTATTAGATTGTCCCGAAAGTTTCTTTCGCGAGTTGCACTCAATTATTTTACGTGATCGTGTTTATATAAATTGACAATCTAATTACGTAGATATTCATGTTGTAACAGTAATTGAGCAAAATGAATCGTGGACAATTCAGTAATGTAACATAAAACATAAACTATTGTGCATGTATTACTTATTAATAAAGCGAAAGAAACTTTTGGGACAACCTAACAGATGCAGTGTTGACTAAAGGTGTCTAAACTATATGATCTGGAAAAATATGATTGTTGAACTGTTTCACTTCTGAGGTTACAAATTATCATTTTATAAAAAAACAAATTCCTCCTCTCACTCGTTAACACGTTGACTGCCAAACGAATAATTCTGGAAAATTTCTGCTAAGATTAAATATTATTTAAACTACCGGAGTCTAGGTAACGAAACATTTATCGTGGTATATTTAGTTTTGTAATTACATCAAAATTCAAGAACTTCATTTAGATTCATTTCCTGTGATGTCTAACTAACACCTATATATGGTGATCAACGTGTTAACTAAAGAAAAATATGAAAATTGTTAGAGACTTCTGGTGCCACACAATTCTGTCAATGGCACTTGCCTTCTGTTACTCGAGAGACCAATCCATAATTTCATAAAGATCCCAAGCAATACTTCCTCCCCCTCCAAAGCTGGCGTTCGAGTCAGGTGCCTTCATCCCCCAAAAGAACAAAATCAAAGCAATACTTTCCAGCAAAGCGACTGGTAAACGCGATACCCAAAGCGGCTACTCGTCTTCGAACACCTATATCTACGAGGAAGCGTTTCTACGGAGCTTTCCAAAGTATACTTAGACGGCCACTTGGAGCTATCCAGGCCCGTGGCAAGTTGCCCGTGGCAATAGAACGGAAAAGGTGGCGCGGTTCTCGACTCTTAAATGCCCGGAGTTAAATCGATTATACGCGCCGCGAAGGTGTACTACGATACTTTCACGATGAGACTTACGCCTGTCCTGTTCGTGGCACGACGCCCAGCAACAGGGCGGCGTCAGCGTGGCAGGTGGCAGTTGCGACGGCGACGTCGGTTGCATGGAGCACATGGAAGCGGTGCCGCATTTTCTCAGCAGCCTGGGTGGCGCGCCAGGAGCGCTCAGCTGGGATACCTGAAGATGCCCGCTGTTCTTCAACTCCTGCTTCCGGTCCAGGACGGTCTCGCTCTTCACGTAGAACGCCTTCGTCTCCTGGAGCAGCTCCACCGCGCTCTTCCGCTTCCCTGTGGCACGTGACGAGGAAACCAGACGGCTGTAAGTGACACTCGAGTAAAAACGGTAAATAGCCCGCTTCCTGTAAACGGATACCGAGCCTGACTGACAGGGTTAGGCCACGTGCCCCGACACGAGGCTCGTTAACCGTTTGCACCTTTGCTGGCCGCCGAACAATAGCCATAGGGGTAATTTCATTCTTTCTTTCTTTTTTTTCAAGTTTTAACACGATGGTTGCCAGACTAATACTCTTGAACATTTCATTCACGAGTAATTTCATTCTTTCTTTCTTTTTTTTCAAGTTTTAACACGATGGTTGCCAGACTAATACTCTTGAACATTTCTACATTGATTAATGTTTGTTTACGAACTATTGGAAACTACATAATGAAACATTCATGGTGTATTTTTGTAATTGCATCGAGATTCAAGTAAAAAACGGTCGACCATCCTTTCAATGCACCCCGCGAAACACATCTTAACCTGAGTTATCGTATGCGACAACACGATTTGTTTACAGACTATTGGAAACTACATAATGAAACATTCATGGCGTATTTTTGTAATTGCATCGAGCTTCAAGTAAAAAACGGTCGACCATCCTTTCAATGCACCCCGCGAAACACATCTTAACGTGAGTTATCGCATGCGACAACACGGTCTCAATGTTTCTAGCGCCGATTTCATTGAGATTCAAGTATTTCATTCAAGTTCATTTTCTTTGACGCTTAACTTTCAGAATTAATTTTTTTAGTTCTTCTATTACCTAAACTAACTGTCATCTATAATATTGGTGATGTGGCGATCATTCATAGGGAATTCGAATGTAAAAGAAGCTACAAAATGAACACAGTATAGAATATTGTAAAAAAATATAATTAAAATAAAGTTCATTTTATAATATTTGCGATATAAAATACACGTAAAAAAATGTTAAAGAAAATCTGCACCTAGGCCAAATATGTTAAAATCCTTCCACGAGTCACAGTGTATTTTATCCATTTTCTCTTATTCTTTCGAACGATCTTTGAATACCCCATCTGCTTCGCTACTGGCGAGATGTAGCATGCTGATCTCGATGGAAAATTGGTTTGGAATAAATTGTATGTGGTAGCAACTCATGCGATGAATCGACTTATTCTCCACAGAAATCTTGGTGGCATTCATCCGCAATCAATGTGTATATTATATGCGATTGTGCGAGGAAATATTCAGCAAGATTTTACGGAGTTGAGAAATGTTCATCTGGGTGGGAATGGCACGTGCGAAATGTTTACTCGTTAGATAGAAATTGCAATCTGAATTACATTCAAATATTACTCAATGAATTATCCAATGAATTATTACAAAGCTTTTAATAAATAACGAGTGAAATGTAAACTCGGTTTGGTTCGTTATTCGATCGATAGAAATTGCTATTATAAAATGAAATTATATTTTCGA
The DNA here is from genome assembly GCF_026225885.1 of Hylaeus anthracinus. Lineage (NCBI taxonomy): Eukaryota > Metazoa > Arthropoda > Insecta > Hymenoptera > Colletidae > Hylaeus > Hylaeus anthracinus. Next base: position 7,472,099 of record NW_026534347.1, read on the forward strand.
TGAACAGAAGTTCTGAATAAATTTCGAGTTAACTACAAAAGTTAAATATATAAAATTGGCTCAAACTCGAATTGGAATAGAAAAAAAATTCAGAAAAATTTCACTCGTGAATCGAGGTGCAGTGCCTATTTCGAAACTCACGTGAAATATTACGACTAAAGTTAGCTTCGTCGATAGTTTCTCTTAATTTCCGGGTAGCCATTCAACGCATCCTGTTGTGGCGGCAAATTACCGGAAATGACGAGCAGAAAATATTTACAATTGAATTGGCCATTTAAAAGAGTAGTGTACGAGCAAATCACTCACCTTTCTAAAAATCGATAAAAGTGAAGCACGCAAAGAATAGTACATTTCAATAATACTTAATAAAATTCTTTGAAACATATAAATATTAACAGTACATTAAATTTGTGTTGCAATTCATAAAAGTGTACAAAGTCGATCAAAACAGAGTACACAGAAAAGAAGACATAAATAACATTTCACATAATATTCCAACATGTAAAACAAAATAATTGTCCTATCCTTACAATGTAATTTAATTGCTCCATGTGTGCATGTGTGTGTATGCGAATTAGGTAGCCAGTCCGAGCACTCAGTCTCAATGGACCATTGTAATTGCTCCATACGTTTCAATGCCTCTAAAATGTAAAATTATTGTGCACAGAAAATCATTAAAAACAGAGTATATAGAAAAGGAAACATAAATAATATTTCACATAATATTCCAGCATATAAAACAAAATAATTGTCCTATCCTTACAATGTAACTTAATTGCTCCATACGTTTAAATGTCTCTAAAATGCGAAATTATTGCGCAGCGAAGCTTCCAATATAAATCTACACGAACTCCAGTATCTAATATAAAAAAAAAAAAGGTAAATGGAATCGACAGTTTTTCGCGCGACGATTGGAAATGATTTACGGCGATACGTTTGATCCGATGAACGATAGGAGACGGGTATCGAAATGAAATTCCAGCAGGCGTGGAGCCTTTCATGCTGATTAACAATATTTTTCTACGTAGCTCTCTGGAACCGACTTATAACGGAGAAAAATGTTTCCGCGCCGATGAACGAAAGTAACGAGATTAGTTAGTCGCCAGGAATAAACGAAGGACAAGCTAGCTGCGCGTAAGAATCTTCTCGGCGACGAGGATGATCCTTTCCTGGTGTGTGCAAGGACCTCGTGAATAATTCATTATGAAAATATCCTACTTAAATGCGTTACGAACTCTTAAGCATTTGGAATCCAGTTATCCTAATTTATATATTTAAGGAAGTTGGATACTTTGCGCAGAAAGACGGAAAGAAGAAATTGCATTAACAATTGGATCAACTGTTAGTTGAAATAGACTATCGATCAATTGGAATTGGAATTCATTAGGCTAAAATCGTTAAACACCTAGAAACATTATTAAGGCAGTCTTGGACTGCAAAATAGAGAACATATAGAGCTAGCACAGTTCATAAAGCTATAGAAAGTTTTTTTGATTTACAAACGAATCCAAAATTCAACCGAAGGCAGCAAATGGCAAAAACACGAATCAGAAGTGGCCACAGCAAGTTTACTCACTCATACCTATTCGACAGAAGCCAATCATTTAATTGTGACGAATGTAACACCCAAGTCACTATTAACCATATCATCCTTGTCTGCCCCAAATACAACGAAATCAGGAGGAAGTTAAACATCCACAATAGTATCAGTGAAGCTAACTATTCTTTCATATACCTGGACACCTCAGTAGAATTCTGCAAGACTATTGAGTTATTTAACAAAATGTAATAACTCTGTACTGTTTCTATAAGTCGCTAATAACCCATGATGTTGATGGGACGTTAAGCTTATTAAAAAAAAAAGAAAAAGAAAAAAAAATTACAATTGATTAGTTCGCAATTCAATAGTGGTACTAGTATAAATGTTTTTTTCTTTGAATTTTCTTTATATAAAGGATTGGTTTAAACTTGAAATTATAAACATAAATGCAGAGAGTTTGAATAAGAATAACAATATTGACTATGTTGAAATACATATGCATGTGTATGGAAAATATTGATAGTAAATATGATCGTATGCAAAATTATGAAATGTTTACTAGACATCGTTTGATGGCCCATAAACGCGAATAACACATCTTGGAGACTATAAATTTAGACTGACATTATGAATGATGGTTCATATAGTACTTTATTGTATGACCAAAACGAAAAAAAAATACATGTTTATAGGCTCCGTGGTGTCAGCGTAAAGGTCAAGTATTATTTTTGTTCGATTTCCAAGCGAGAAATAAATTTAACTTAGTGTACTATTATATTATATATATTATGTTATTTAATCATTATTGTTTAGGTACTTTTGAACCTTGAAAATAAAATTTTCACACAAAAGGTGCATGTATTCCTAATATGAATTTCTCTAACTACAACATTTCTATTTACAATTTTCTCAAGAATTAACAATAAATGCAGTTATGAATTTTATTATTTAAATCTATTTACTAGAACGCAAGAATGATTCTGTGTAACCCGAAGTGTATAACCATAATTCACCAGCTCCCCTATGGCAATTAGAGCCTATAATGATTACACCTTTGGTAATGTAAATCCTAATGTAACCAGCATTAATTAAGTAATTAAAGCAACGATCCTAATTGCAAGTGTGCTACGCTAGATGAAGTTCCTTCGAGACGAGAACATTCTACTATTCTAGTTCCTACAGACTACTTCTGCATAATTTAATGTATTATTAAAAAATGCTTGTGTTTCGAATTTCGAATACTCAAGTAAACAATAATAAACCCACAACTTTGTAAATTTAAGATATTTTTAAATACAAAAATTGGGACACATGCATCGAAAAACCTTCTCTCGAATACCCTTAATAACACGTTGGCTGCCAAGCTAAAACTCATTAAAATTTCTATTGGGCTGTCTGGAAAGTCCATGCCGATTTTTAGTAGCCGGCATAGGTCTAAATATGTCGGAATGGCTGAAAACAAATAACATGTATACATTCCTTAAAAGGTGGAAAAGTAGTGGAACAAAATGGTACATATATAATTCAATAAATATACATCAAAATTCAAATATGCCTTTGAATTTTTCTTAAAAATAGGCACGAACTTTCCGGACAACCCAATATAAAGTTAAAATGTTGTCTCCATACAATTGAACATCAAACAATTTAATATCTGTCGCAGTATTTCATTTTTTAACGTTGTCAAATTCACGAATCCTGTCCAGATTCATTTTCATCATTGTCTCACCTTTAAAATTAATATTTTTCGTTCCTTAATGGAAAGTCCTGTCACCTATTTCTTGGTGACGTGACGGACCAACGTGTTAAACTCATCCCCAGGAAATTTTTCGTTCGCCCCTGAAAAAATTCTCAAATATGCACTTTCGAATTATTCGAAGTAGACTTCTCCTTTTAAGTAGAGCGTTTAATAAATTTTGCTTGCATGTGTGTTCTATATGCCAACGTTATGTAATTGTCCAGCACGGTACACCAATGGTGGGCCATAATGGTGCACGTGCACGCACTTTGCACACGCGCTAGGGTTAAAGTGTCTCGTTGGAGACGCCGAGAAGGCAAGAGCTCGAGCGTTAATGACGAGTGCACCGACATCTGCGGCTTCCTCCCGTTTTCGCGTGCCACGCACGTTGATGATTGATGACATGCGACCGACACGCCCCCGTCGAGTTGATACCCTCAGCTTGTACCAATCACTGATACGGCCGCGATAACGTCGGAAGGAAAGGCTGATCGGACCGCTGGACCAGGACTCGAACTCATGATACAGTCAGTCCCATAAATACGAGGGTCGTTCAGAAATTAAGTTTAACACGTTGATCGCCATGTCACCCACATGTGGGTGACAGTGCTTTCCACTGAAGAACTAACGAAATTAATTTCGAATGTCAAGCATCAAAGGAAATGAATTTAAACCAAATTCATGGATTTTGATGAAATTACGAGAATAAATACGACGATAAATGTTTGATTATGCAGTCTCCGATAGTTTAAATAATATTTCATTTTAGTAGAAACTTTAAAGAATATTTGTTTGGCAGTCAACGTGTCAACGATGTTAACGCTGGTCTTGGTGAGAAGGTAGAACTACAAAATTTTAGGAACATGTTCTCTCATTTATTTTGATCAGTTTCGTGTGTCGTAGACTCTGGTAGGTTGATTGTCGCGTGTTTTGTAACATTTTATCATGGCGATTCCGTTAAAATTTGCGTCCAAGTGTGAACCGCGTAGTATAATACGTTTTTTTGCCGCTAAAAAATTCACAGCCACAGAAATTTATCGAGAATTATGTTCCGTTTACGGCGATAAATGCGTGAGCCTGCAGATGGTTACGCGTTGGCGAACAGCGTTCCTAAATGGCTGCGAAGAGTTGCACGATGAAGAGCACGAACGACGACCAGCGGACGCAAAGTGGACGGAAAATCATTACGCCTTGGGAATTCAAAAGCTTGTTACTCGTTATACGAAATGTATCGAGAGATGTGGGGATTACGTAGAAAAATAAAAAATTGTCTGAAAATTTTAAAAATGACCTTGTTTTTGTGTTTTGACCATTCTTTCACAGCGTAATTAAACCGTCAAACTTACTTTCTGAACGACCCTCGTATTTTCGTACTTTATGTCTATCGAAGAAGTTTGACTAAATTAAATGATAGAAAGTAATGTTCCGAAATAAATTTTTCATTGTGAGTATATATTACGTTGGCTGGCAAACTGCTCGTGAAAATTTATGCGAACCTGCCACTTTGTTTCTATACAACTGAAACATACTTTTCGTGAATTTAAACTAGTATTTATTTTTGAAATTTCTTATCGATTTATATTCTTGAATATCTCATCTTCAGAATGAATTTATTTAATTCCTCGGTGAAAAGTTCTCATCCATAGCGAAGGCTATACATAGTATATATAAATAAATAAATGCTATAAATAGCATACGGCTATAAATAAAAATGATCTACATTTACTACGAGGGTGGTCTTCTAAAATTAAAAATGTTTAGTACGAGCTTTATTTTGATAGAAACAATAATCACGTTATTCGTCGTAAGCTAAGTCGATTAGCTATAAGTTTGATGTTAGCTGGGCAATTTATAACAGAAAAAGACGAAATAGCGAGTGAAATCATAAGCGGTACTATAAATTCCTTCAATTTAACACTGGAATCCTAGACCACAGCGATTCGTGATAGGGCGGTTAGGGAGAAACAATTCGTTGACGACGAGAGTGGCCTTAATTGGTTGGAGCAGTCGCCTAGCGAGCTAACTGATCTGGATTCGAATCTCAGCTCGGCAATTCTATTCTTTTCGATCTAAAATTGACAGCAGTGGGCCAGGATCTCTCTCCAAAAAGGACTTTCGAATACTTTATTTTACACAAATCATCTAACATTTTTTGTTACTCCAAACAAAGTTGAAAAAAAAATAAATCTTATTCTTTCCTTGACGTCTTTAATAATTTGATTATTCAGAATATGACACTCTAAAGTCAGCAACAGTATAGTATCAAAACACCATATACTAAATAATTATTCAATAATGTACAGCAACTGCATACTAACTTTAAAATGTCATAACATCAAGCCAAATAAAGATTGCCTCTTCATATTTAATTTTCAGTGTAAACAACGCCACTAAAGTATCAACTTTGCACGTTGCTTCCAGCAATTCATCTATTTACGTTCTAAAGTTCAAGAGCAGACCTAGAGCAAAGTGCGTGAAGTTTCAAAGTTTCACAAAGCTATAAATAATCAGATACAATCCTTTGACAGAACAGCGTGAGCCATTTCGACCTTACCCTACGGGTTGAGGGTTAAAACGGGCTTATATTTCTCGGCATGGTTGGAAGGTTCTCAAGTCAACTCCTAAAAAAAGATGTCACCGCGCGTGTAATAGGTTTGCCTGCGTCTGTAAAAGAACAAAAGCACCGACACTGTTCTATTCTTCATCAATCTTCTCTAGTTCATCCAGCTATTAACACGTTCACTGCCAGACTAATACTCTTGAAAATTTCTACTTCGATTTAATTTTGTTTACAGACTCTTGGAAACTGCGTAATGAAACATTCATTTTTTGGTATTTAGTTCTGTAACTTCATCAAAATTCAAGTATTTCATTTAAATTCATTTTCTATGACACTTAACTTTCAGAATTAATAGTTTTCGTTGTTCAGTGAAAAGCACTGTCGATCAACCTGTTAATTCCATTATTTTAACAGGCACGTCAAATTTCAATTTTAATTCATTAGAATATTATATTATTAAGTTTAATTTATATACCAAAAAAAAGCACACGATTTAACGACACTACTCGTCAAACTAACTATTGCTTTCTTCATTACTCCTCATATTTCATTCATAAATATTAAATTCGAGTTTCCCTGACGGTTCAAACCAGACAAAAAATTCATCCACGATTCAACCACAATTCATCATTGCAAAATAGCGCCAGTCATCGATCTACCGTTACCAATTAGCGACAATACCGAAGAAGTTGCACAGTTTACAAAGAGCAATTCATCACTCGTTACCCGTGACCGTAAACGCGATAGACCATGGACGGAGGGACTCGATGGACATCTCAAACGCGACAGTGAAGTATTCTCGCGAGGTTGCAATTTAAAAAATTCCTTTGTCTCCGATACGGAAATTTACTCGAAACTTCTTAGCAACGGTTGTCAGATTCGCGTCTCTTTCCCGCAAATCGCGCGTGACAGACACGATGGTTGATGACATGTGCTCGACACGGAAGACTTTCTTCCCAAGACGGCCGCAGACCGCGATAATAACGAGGGAACACGGATAAGAAAAAGGATGAGCCAGCAGAAGCTCAAAGGAGCCACGGATGACACGAATGTGCCTAACGCAACAGCTGCATAACCGATCCGTGAACAATCTCTGGGAACGACGAACAATCCGAAGTTTCTCTTTTCGATATTTTCTAAAATGATCAAAAAACTGCGAAAGACAACGAGTAAGAAGAAAACGATTACATTTTCGAAACGAGCCAGAATTATTGAGGCAATAATAAATGAAGAAAATTGGAGAAGAAATGTTGGTGGAGTTTCAAGCTTTTTGTTGGTCCCATTTACAACAAAAAGCTTTCCAAAGGGAGACTTACAAATTTTTTCTATCAATAAGACACAAAATATTAATTTTTTCTTTTTTTTTTTAAATTTAAATATAGCTCAAGTATAACTTCATATATTTTAAAGAGTGTTTAAAATATACAAAGTGTATGAACAAATATATAAATATTAGGTTGTCCAGAAAGTTCGTGCCAATTTTTAAGAAAACTTCAAAGGCATATTTGAATTGTAATATACATTTATTTATATGTATATTTATTGAATTATGTAAGTACTATTTTGTTCCACAATCTTTCCACATTTTAAGGGATGTACACATATATGTTATTTGTTTTCAGTCATTTCGACATATTCAGACCTGCACCACCTATCAAAAATCGGCATTGACTTTCCGGACAACCCAATATATATTAGCTAGTCTATAAGAATGACTATCGCATTTAAAAAATTGAAATGTGTAAACAGTGATGCCATTTAACTGTCGATCGCAACTGCACCAATTAAAAAGACTGAAATCCCTCTTGGAGAACCTCG
>NW_026534347.1:7480154-7485645 GCF_026225885.1 Hylaeus anthracinus
TGTATATATATATAATATATATATATATGTATATATATATATATATAATATATACATAAATATTCTTACTTGGTTAACATTCGATGAAATTTTCCTAGTTGATTATAATCAATCTTCGATATTTATATGTATGTATAAATTTGAAAATATAAATGTGGAAGATTTATCATAATCAATTACCAACAAAATTATTCAACATACAAACAAAAAACTAGTAAGAATTTTTCAAAGAAAGGAACACATTAATGTGAGAACTGCCTAATTTGAAATAAATAAATAAATTTGACTTTTATATAGACACATGTGTTATATATTAAACGATGAAATAAATTTCTTCTATAAACACTCTAGAAATTCTAATAATTAGACTCACTCGCACTTTTATAACGAGACTGTGTAAGAAACATTTATCCAATTGTTTAATGCAGCTAGATTGATCCCATGATTGTCTTCTTTGTAACATTCAACGGAGCAGATATTCGACAAGAAAAAGTTGTAACGCTTATTAATATTGTATGGCACGTTCAAAGAGTTTTTTTTTATAACTAAGGTTTCTCGAGGGCTCGAACCAACTGTAAATGTATAAAAAAAGCTTCGCCGGCTCCAATGTCAATGCGAGCACGTAGAGGTTAGGGTGAATTAATAATAACATTGAACATCCTCGTTAGGATTTTGTATATTAACAATAAAATATATATATATATATATTTTATATATATATATATATATATATATATTTTATTGTTAATGAGTGGAGAATTGAGTAACCTCCTCCTTTTTCAAAGTCGGTTAAAAAATACTTCTCAATTTGTACACAAGTATTTTCATTTAAAATATAAAATAACTGGAAATATTCCATACACTGCAATTGATTCAAAAATAGAATCCTAAAGCCTCTTGTGGAAAACATTTTGAAACTATCAATAGATGAAAAGGTGACTCACCTGTATGATCGATGTGTCGATGATGATTCCTGACGTATGGGGGTGCAGGATGTCTCGGCTGCATGTCCCAGTACGGGTTTCGACTGTTTCCAAAATTATTGACCCGTGGCTGCTGCGAAGGCGAAGTCTGCTTGCAAGGCAACCTGGCCATGGCAGTCATCATTTTCTTCTGCACCTCCTCGTCTGCCCCAAAATTAATCACTTCATCGATGCCCCGCTTTGTTGCGCCGTCGTTTCAACCCCATTTTCGAGCGATCGTCTGTTCCCTGAAAAGTACAATTAATTATCCAAATATTAAATTAACGAGTGCTTTTCTTCTCTTATATATACATCAAAGATAATTCCAAGGGGCGTTGTCAATTATTAATCTCGAAAAACAACGATTTGGTGTTAACGCGAAATAAACGGTGTAAGATTTGATGAGTGGGTAAATCAAAATCCTTCGATAATAAAAATTCCTCAATCCTAAGAATTCTTCGGTACTAAAAATTCCTCGGTATCAAACATTTTTTACAGTCAAATATAAAAATGAAGACTTGGATTCAGATTGGCTAAATCTTTTTTTCTCGATTCCTCGATCAAAGATCCAGTTCCGTGGATCAAAGAGATCCACAAGAATCAAAATTCTTTAATAATCAGAATCCTCCAATAATGAAAATTCTTCAATAATAAAAATTCTTCAGTACTAAAAATTCCTCAGTATCAAAAATTCTTTACACTCAAATATAAAAATGAAAACATGGATTCAGGTTGGCTAAATCTTTTTTCTCGATTCCTCGATCAAAGATCCAGTTCCGTGTGTATCAGTCGCGGTACGATTATCATCCATTTCTATTCCTCAAACGCAGTGACACCACGCTGGGCAATATATCCTATACCTCGATGATAATATTCCGTCATAACGCGATCATGGTTCGCTAATGCATTATTGGAGTCTCATTTACAGTGACGGTCCAATCTCGTTCGCATCGGGAGCGGATCAAATATTATTAGAATCACGTTTCCGTACACGGTATTCGAACTTACACGGTGACTGAACCGTGATTGGATCACCGGTGCGAATGAAACATTGATGCCCGCGGAATGCAATTTGCCCAGCTGTTTGCAGATACGGCTACCATTCGAGCGGAATAATATTCGAGGATCAAAGATCAACCTTTCTTTATTCTCTCATTTTGTTTCGTTCGTTTCGTTCATCGAGTACGGAGAGCTTGAACAGTTATTGATTTGTATCTTCCACTTTTAGTTTGAAAATAAAAGCAGATACAATCAAATAGTAAAACAAACATTGCTTTGCATTTTTAATTTTTCGTTTCAAGAAAGTAAGCAGGTATAATATTTTTGTCCAAAAGGTGACAAACGGTTGGAAAATTTCTATTTAATAGTTGTTCATATTTAGATTCTATTTCTATTTTAAATAACAAACAGAATTTAAACTAAAATAAAAATGTCTATTTTCTCATAGCATTTAAAGGTGCGTTTCAAATATTAACTCGAATAGCAGACCAATAAATGGCACAAAAATTATGCGATGGCCTAATGTGTTCATGCTACTGTCTTCTGGAGAAGTATTGCAACCATAACGCGTGGAGCAAATTATGGATTCCTCGGGGTGAATTTATTTAATATTCAAGGAGGCTGTGTCTGAACTGAGAACGATCCGTAATGAAACAACCGTCATAAATCAAGTCCAATACCAAGAATAGTGAAAGCACTTCGGAGCATCTTCGTAACTGATTACCAACTCGTATAACTGTTCTAGGAAAACACGCCACACGTGGTGAAAGTGATCGACCGCACCAAAAGTAAAGTAAAACTAAAATTAGATATCGGCGTGAAATAAAGCAACGCCGTGCTTGACTTTCTTTAGAAAACTTGACGCTTTTCACGGCTTCGCGGTTAAAGGTGTTCTCAAACAGTGTCGGGGCAAAATGTAATACAATAAACAATTAATTTCTGCAATTGCCACGCACAATTGATTTTCACAATTGATTGCTTCTCCGTTGAACACTCTAATTAACAATTGCGATGTCATTATATGCGACCAGTGCAAGTGATCAATAAGTTGCTCGCAGAATTAACAATTAAATAATGGAAACCCTCTGCGGAAAATATATGATTTACAAAAATTTGTTTAATACTTTCTCGTGTCTACAATTCTAATTAATAAATAAAATGTATAATTTCCCACATTCTCTAGATTGTTCATTAATTTATAAATATACGAATTAGTAAAATGTATGAATCTTGACATTTTTGCTTGTTTCTACGAATAAACAAATTTTCTCCTACTAATTTACATCATGTACGATCCGTTACGTCTTGTCGGTGCTGAACAAACCATAATCCGTCAACGAATAATCACTAATTATGATTAATGATTAACGAGCAATCGCCAACAATTAACTCTGAAAAATTACAAGTCGCTAATTTATGATTGCAGATTACGAATGTAATTTATAACGTTAATCTGACAATAGCGAATGATGCTTGCGAAAGTAATCGCAGAGCAATCATTCAGATACTGTCCAGAGCATAAGTACGATTCTCGTTTACTCTATTTATTCAACGTCTTTATTGCGCCAGCGTAGAGATTCGAATATACTATGAAATGAAACTATGAAATATACGACTATGAAATAAATGAAGCGAGAAGTAAATTTCGTAAAAAAGCAAAGTGCAGCCGAAGTGCTGTTATTAAAACCAAACCACCCGACTCGAAATCGTCCAGGACAGGAAATGTTTTCAGAAGTATCACAACATCCGTCCTCAAAGGGTTGACACTAGAGATCCATCGCATCCGGTATGGTACTTTATATACAGGGTGTTCCACCAAACTCTCGCATTTTAAATATCTATGAATCTTTTAGGATAGAAGAAAATTTTTTAGAGGAAAACATTGGTTTGGAAGGATATACTATAATAACCAAGGAATCATTCTTATAAAATCCTGCTTTGATACACATAGTCAACATATTCTTCATGTTTGGAAAAAAATATGACCCAGAGACCATTTTTGCATCCATTATAGTACGTCCATTTCTCAACCAGTGTTGTTTGGGACACCCTGTGTAGCACAACCTCCAAGATTAATTTTTGTCCTAGGCTAAGATCAAAACTAAATAAATCTTTCCAGAAATTGCTGCACCCTTTTGAAACTCGCGTTTCGCGGGCGAAATACTTTGCGTACCTCTCTCGCTAACGATGCACGAGTCATTCCACTACGATTCTATGCTCCCCGATGATTTTATTCTTCCCTGTCGTTTACAAGATTGCGCTACCGAGAATCGCAGTCTCGGCAATCTTTCCTAGTAAACAGCGGCAAAAATGCGAGATGCATTATTCCAGACGCGTAAAAGGTCTTGAATTGTTGCAATCATACCGATGGCATTTTTACACAATTTTGCAATCTACGATTGATGTGTAAACGCACAGTGCACTTGACACGTTAGACGACAGATTTCTTTTGACCGTAGGACAACGACTATTCTCGATTTGCGTTTTTCAACTCACAAGGATGAATTATTATTTTATGCTACCCACTAGCTTGTGATAACAAATGTTCCTGCATTCTACGAACGTTGCTGCGCTAAAATAAAAATTTTCCTAAACACAAACTATCTGAAACTCTCTTCTCGAATTCTCCAACGACACTAAGCGCTATCCTCTTAATTAGCATGAATTTCACACGTAAAAATACGCGATAGATATGTACAATACCTCCATAAATAAAAAGATACAATAAATAGACTGCGTTATCCGTGAATTTTCGTGTCTTTATCGTACAATTTTTTGTCAACAGTGAAATAATCAGTAATTTGGGTCACAGAGGGTCAACACGGATTATAGAGCACCAGATAGCTCGATTCTCCGCGAATGGGATCCGTTATCACACGGGGGTTCGCGGGAAAGAGACACGCAGTCTTGAGTAAAGGCTGGACGATAAACAGAGGTCGATGAATCACTCTCGACACGAGCGCTCTACAAAATTGCGTATCAGTGAACAAAGAAGAAGGAGGTGCGCGCCGTTAACCGGCGAATATTATCGTGCGTTGAGAAACGCCCCCGGGGAATATAAATGGGATTGCCCGTTGGCCAACGCGCGAACTACATCTGTCCGCGTGTTTGCGATTTCTGAAGCATTAGCGCTACCTTATCTACCAGCTACTCCGGAAAGAAGGTGAAAATACTCGGAGAAAGCTTAGTAGAGCGGGAAAACACTATTTTCGATAAGCTTCCGACTAAGACAGTTTTTGATGATATCACACGCAATTTTACGGTGAGTCATATTCTTGGTTACGAGTTTCGCGTTTTTCGATGAAATCGATTGCAATTTTTTGTGATATTAGGTCATGCTAATGCACTACTGCCCAAGAAGTTTCAGGAGAATCCGTTGAGTTTTGCAAGAGTAATAAATATTTTTGGAAAATTTCGGGTGTACATACAATTTTATGATCACCAATATTTTTAATCATAAATTCGCCATTTTTTAATGAAATTATTTGCAATTTTTAGTGATATTAACTCATACTAATACATTATTGCTC
>NW_026534347.1:7485655-7491778 GCF_026225885.1 Hylaeus anthracinus
TCATACTAATACATTATTGCTCACCAAGTTTCAGGAGAATCCGTTGAGCTTCGCTGGAGTAATCAATATTTTTTTGAAATTTGGTAAGACCAGCGAACTGATAACCAAAAATATAGGTGACCGTAAGATTCTCTGTCCCCCATATTCAACCCCTATTTTCAGTCATACTCCCAGGCAATACTATAACTACACACAAACACTCCAAACAGTAGACGTTCGCGTAACATTGTCCCCCCCAAATCCACAAAAATGAAATAGAACCTGAAGGAGCCATCGAGACGGCTCCCTTAATTATTTCGAGAGGCTTATTTCCAATGCAACGAATCGTCGGGAGTATGCAGATCCATACAAGAAACTCCAATAACGTCTCGTTTGCGCGCTCTCGGAGTCAAGTTGTTTGCTCCGACGAGTCGAGGCCCGAAGCTCGAAGGGTTGGCTCCGGGTTGGCGCCAAACCCACCAACGCCAGAAATTCGAACTAATCGCCATCGGATCGCGCGACATTTTCAATACACGGACGTCGGTTCCATCAGATTTCCAGTAATTTCCACTCGATAGGAGAGCCACGGCGATAAGAGTGGTCAGCGATGAGTCAGGCGAGGGCCCTTTCCCAAAACCACGCGTAAAATGGCACGACGAGATGGCTCGTTATCTTCCTGGCTGGAAAGGGCCATTATTGAAGGAACAATTATCGTGGCGGTCTCGTTTCGTGGCCAAACACTATACCCGTCTCTGGGAACCGTTTGCTTAGGCAACGTGGCGGATAGTTGCACGTAAACACCCGGTGAAGTTATTGATTGTCAATAAGATACGGTGAAGTTATCGAAGTTAGGTTTTTTTTTTATGGGTGTACGTTTGCTAGTAAAGTTGAAAAAGAAACTGTAAAAAGTTGAAACCAAACTGTAAAGCTGGTATAAGCTGTAGCTTTATACCAGTCATATAAAGCATGCTATTATTATTACATGTATAATAGTTGTTTCGCTACACTTTGATATACATATGTATATAATATGGTAGAACCTGTATTATTGTGTAGGTATATACATTTTTTGTATACAGGTTCTACTGCGTTATGTAACTGATGTGTGCATGTGTATTATACACATTTTGTATGCAATTTATACAGTTACACAGTATAAATTGCATATAATGTGTATATAGTTATAAATATATATATATATATATATATATATATATATATATATATATATTTATAACAATATATATATATATATATATTGCTTCATTCAAGTGGTATGTCGACGACATGAATAATTATTTCAACAGATTTGAAAGCATTGATGTTACTAGGAGAATTTATTTTTAAAGGAGACATTATATATTTATTAAATCAATTACATTTATTAAATCCCACTAACTTGGAGCACGTAACAAATACTCTTTTTTGCCTGAAAAAAAATGCAGGACCTATAAATAAAAGATCTTCCAAAAGAGGCTTGAAAATTTCTATTTTTTTAACAACAAAATCTACCTGACTAAGGAAAACCCTCCCTCTCGGAAAACCCTTTATCTGATAAGTCTTTGAAGCCGTCCAGTCAAAGAAATACGAGACGCAGTAATAGGAAAAAAATTCCGTATATTCCGAAAGAATATTCGCACCAGCATTTTACGTTTTCCCTTTTGGATGAGGCTCACATTATGTAAAATTCATCCGCCTTCTCCCAAAAGCAGCCCAAAACGGATAACTGTTCCGGAAACGTTTAGAGGCGAAACGTGCATGCTTCGCGTGAACGTGTATGTTTGCACAAAAAACAGGATAAGGTCTCGTTTATAGCATTAACCTGGGCTACCGTTGGAACATCAACGATGCGAAGAGAAACGACCATTCTCGGATGACCCAAATGAATTGTAATTCAGCGGATGAATACGCGTTGCGTTCCATCAAACTCCCCCGACGTGAACTCGAAGTGTCGTGTATCGATTACTAGTGCACGTGGGGAGAACTGAATCATGGAAAAATTTCGGTTATTTATGGCAGAATAACTCTCTCTTTTCCGGTGCGATATTAGGTACCAGATAACAAAAATGAATTCGATCAAAATTTGTCTGATGTTCGAGCCTTGTAATAAGTGATTCAGAGATAATTGTCGTTAATGTGAAATGAGTATTAATTATTAGAGCTTCTGGCAAGAATTATGTCACAGGAACGTCTATGTTGTCGTGTAACATAAGATAATGTTGGATGATGCCTGACATAAGATAATAATTCTAAGGTAACAGGAAGAATTATTCAACAAAGAACTGTTCACCCCGGTTCTCTATTAAAAATTTAGAGAAAAATATCTATAACTGCGTATACTGTTAATTATTGGCACCAGTAGCAATTATTTCTGTGATAAATTCCACTACTCCATTCCCGTTAATTATAATAAGATTTAGCACATAGAATAACTCCCATTACTATCTAACATCCAATAATAATGCATACAATAAGAATTATATCACAGAAAAATGAATCCCAGATAGTAGAACCTGTGTGCAAAAATTCAAAGAAAAATACCTGTTATTTGCACCTACATCAACAACTAACTTCCACCCCGATCTAATAAAATATAACACAGTAATCCACTATAATAACAAAAATCATAAAAATAAACGTGTAGTAAGCTTGCTCCGCCCAAAAAAATTTCCAGTTCCCTCTGATACCTATTTCCACGACACCATCCACCAAAAATTAAATCACAGTTGAATTCCTGCTGTCTGATATCGGTTAGCAGTGCTCGCGGGATAAATAAGCCCAGCGAAACGTTCCCATTCGCGTTTCTCGGAAGCCTAGACGGTGCAAGATTCATTCGAAGCGTTACACCGTTCCCATATATAATTTCTATTGAATCAATATTTAGAAGCCTCTTGGGAAAAGAGACCGTGGTGTGAGATGGGCTTAAGGTAGCGATAATATCGGCGAATACGCGTCCGTATATTTCCCTGATGTACCCGACGAACGGGATCCAGGCTTATGTACAGGTAACTCTTGTACACAGGCTCGAGATGTCCTAAGTACACGTCTACATGCAGGATATGCATCGCCGACCGTGCTACCATGATGCACAGGGTGTCGTAAAAACCGTGTCTTTCTACTTGGATCCAGTCTCGTCTCGTAAACGTCAACGTTTGTTCGTTACGGTCATACTTGGTTACATGGGACCTCTGATTACTGCGGAATAAAAGATGGGGTGGTTCGTGATTAGCACGGAAGCAAATATATACTTCAAAATGTGTATAGTGAATATATTGGGTTGTCCGGAAAGTTCATGCCTATTTTCAAGAAAAATTCAAAGGCATATTTTAATTGTAATATACATTTATTTATATATATATATATATATTTATTGAATTACATAGGTACTATTTTGTTCCACAACCTTTTCACCTTTCAAGGGATGTACATACATATGTTATTTGTTTTCAGCCATTTCAAAATATTCAATTCAAATAAACACGTCTATGAATAGAGCTATGAAAGGTTTCAAGAATTATAAAATATTGGATTGTCTGGAAAGGCCATGTCGATTTTTGGTACGTGGTACAAGTCTGAATACCTTAAAAGGTTGTGGAACAAAATGGTACCTATGTAATTCAATAAACATATATGAAAATTCAACTGTGCCTCTGAGTTTTTCTTAAAAATTGGCTGTTGTTAAGAATTTTCTGGATAACCCAATAAAATAGCTGACAAAAAACATAGATATTGGGTTGTCCGGAAAGTTCATGCCTATTTTTAAGAAAATTTCAAAGGCATATTTGAATTTTGATGTACATTTATTGAATTATATATGTACCATTTTGTTCCACAACCTTTCCACCTGTTAAGGAATGTACACATTTTATTTGTTTTCAGCCATTCCGACATATTCAGACCTGTACCGCCTACTAAAAATCGGCATGGACTTTCCAGACAACCCAATATTTTCCGATTATTACTATGTGTGTATATTAAATTGAAATTTAGATGGAAGTGTGCTTCATTTCCTAAACAGTATACTATGTATTTTATCGTCAACTGGTATTTTCTTATTGATGTATGTATAAAGAATCGAAATTTTACAGGACTGTATAAATTATTTTCATATATTTTTATACATATGTACATGTATCCGTTCTTTTGACTTGTGCTTGATTCTTTTTTAATAACCCTTCAATTTGCAACTATTAGTTCTCGAATTATTCTCAGCATTCCGAAAGTTTCTGACTTATAACATTCATATCTAATATATTAATATATATTTACTCCAATAGCAAGCTAATGAATTCTACAGCTTAGAAGGTACAATTATCCAAATCTACATCATACTTTGTACACAACAACACCCCGATTATAAATCAATAAATACCCCGATTATACAATGATTATTACGAATCATCCTCCAATTAAAAATTTCTTTATACGCCATATCCCAATCCCGTCTCGCCATACTCTCGTCCGCATCTCCCGTTTTCCACCGTACACCGTCCGCTTATTTTTATTTCACCCCATTAAGGGAGCAAAATAGATTCCGTATGCTTAATTAGTTCGTTCGCAATTTGTGGTAATTGGGCATGCACGACCCCGTTCGTCGCGATCTCTGAAGACGCGAGGGCAAACTTTCGGGACACCTTGTACAGGTGTGTGCGTTCTCGATGCACGTGTGCGGGTGAATGTGGTGCACCAAGACCGTTGCAACGTTGCTTTCACATACGCGACGCGCGCACACGGTTTTTACGGGTTATTTGCATAGTCTGCTCGACTGTCTGGCGAACGGAAGCCAGCTACGAATTCCTGCTAGGGTGGCGTCGTGTGTCAAGTGCAGCTAATTCATTTCGCTGACTACGGGGTGCTCGAGTCGCTCTTCGTCCTTGAGATAACGTTATAAGCCGATCGCGGACCTATGACATCCGCGTGTCAGGGGACCGTCGCGATTCCCGCGGCCTCGATATCTTATCGATACGTTCTCGAGCACATTTTGGACGCAAATAGAACAAGGGATGGAATACAGGAGTACTGTAAGAGATAGAAAAGCTGGGAAATTGGGAAATGGGAATAAAGAAGCCGTGGACAATTTTTGTTATTCGATAGATTAGATTGGAGAAGAAAAAAATTCGTATGGCGGTTTATCGTTTATTTTACAGAACTGTTGACTGAACTAATTCCAAAATACTCTTTCCACTATGGTTCTCCAATTACAGATTTAAATTACCTAATATAAACTCGATTCTATGCATGCAATTTGATGTTAAAAAATGTACAATATTACTCTCAGAAGTGAAAAAGTGATTCGAGTCGAATCACTCCAGAAATCGTGTTCCTCAATCCGCGTTTCTACGTGGATATACCTGTGAGCTCGGTATTTTGTCAAATCATGGCAAAATTTCATTCCAAGTCGGAGAACTTTTATCCCAGCCGGGCTCATAAAGGATTTCATTTAAAAAAAAAAGAGAGATCGCCATGGCGCCGCATTGTACGTCCCTCTTAATTAACTTCATTCGTTTTAATCCCAAAGCCGAGCCAGACCTCTCGCCACCTTTGCAAAATCGCGAAAAAGTGGAGCCGCTTGTCCGTCAATTCATAACGCAATTCCGGTAACGAAATCGTCGACGTATTGACATGTCAGCAACGAAACGCAAATTGTACAAAAAAGAAGCTAATCGTTTTTGCAGATTCAGCATTAGGTGGCTCACTTCAGGTTTGAATAATTCTAAATTTCAGAAAGAACTTAGTTTGTCGTAAATTAATGTATCGAAAATTTGGTTAGTTTCCCTATAAAATGGGAAATGATATATCAAAGATTCCAACTCGTACTCAGATACGCTCAAAAGAAGATGCACTCATGCTTCATAGAAATGTGAACAGTGGAACCTCGATCATTGCAACCTCGACTATTAAACGAGAGTCTTGTTTATTGCATCGAGAAATATAGGTTTATTAAGTAATAAATAAGACTGGAAAAAGCAATACAAGGCCTATAAATAGTGAAGATATTGTGTAGAACTATTCATTGGATTGGTCACCTAGATTATCACAGAAACCTCGATTAGTGCAGGAATTTAGCCTCCATTTCGTGCATTTATCAAGGTCCGGCTGCAAACTATGTTTACCAACCAACGAATGAATATTGTTCCACTGTAC